>NC_088982.1:35229320-35529320 GCF_963932015.1 Anas acuta
GATATTATCAGGCTTCTTTTTTCCTCCTGGGAGGAAGGGGTGCAACCCTGCCTCTATAATACGCTTGCAGCAATACCATGGTTTGCAGGTAAATCCCCTTACTGTCCACACTTGCATACTTTGGTTCAGTCTTTACAGCACTTTTGGTGATCTTGAACTATAGTCCCTTCTGATGAAGTCGAACTGGAGCTCTGGAAGCACATTCCCAGCACAGCTAAGGACATAAGGGTACAAAACCAACAGCTTGTCCTTTGGAAAGTTTCAGACCACAACGGGTAGGGAAACGTTTTCTGGAGGACAAAGCTAAACCCTCAAACTCACAAACCAGGTATACACAGAGGCCTCAGCAACAATCATTTCAGTGTATTAATCTGTTCTTCTTGTACCAAACTACTTGTTAATGTAGGTATGGCTGAACCCACCCATATTTAAGGAGAACCACATAAGGGATATGAAATTTCCTGACTCCTGACAAAAGATCCTGTGAGCAACGCAAAGATTTACCACATCTGCCTTCTATTTGTCAGAGCTATTAATGGAGGACTGAAGAGAGACAGCAAAGGAAGGGAGAAGGGAAAAAAAAAAAAAAAAAAAAAAAAAGCTATAACAATAGAATGATTGTAAGTTTTAATCAAACTCATGATTAGATGTTGCAAATTGATGTCCTACTTCTATTTCAGGAAAGTGTCCAGTGCTAGCATGTCCAGTTTGATTTATTTACAATTACCATTTCTTTCACGTAGTTTCATTGGGAAATGATTTAGCATAGTTTATAGATTAACTAAATCCCCCCTTGGGGTCATAAGGCTGTTTCAAGGTGCAAACAAGGCCTCTTTTGTAGCAAAGTGAAAATAAAGTATGTACATATGTATTTAGCTTTCGTATTATTTGGCTGTCATATGGCTTCACAATAGTTGCAGACCACATGAACTACATCAAGCCTCGGTCCTTTGTGGGATACATGGCAATGAAAGCGGAATCTTGTTTTCTTTTCTTCAGATCATACAGCCAACATTTGTCTTCTTAAAAAAGTAAACTTTCTGAATTGCTAAATACCATTTTCAAGAGTGATTTCAATACTTAAGAGTTTATGTGATAGTACTAATGACTTTAGTTAGAATTTCCCACGAGTGATTGAAACACAATTTACCATTAGGAAACCAAAGGGGGAAAAGAGTAATTAAATGTCAAGCACCAGAAATAAATATTTGCAGAAGTCAGGGAAGAGCAATTCCATGCTAACAACATTTATTACATTAAGAGTTACTGCAAGCTTCTAAAAAGTTTGAAAAAAACTTTTATCCTAACATAAAGCCACCAGCTTAAGTAGAATTCTTCCACAATTCTCTGTCCATTGCTCAAACTATACCAGTATCAAATTCTGATACAAAAGTAACATGGAGGATTACACTAAGTCTTGGTTCTACAGTGATGCCATGCAAAGCAGATGGCTGATCACATACCTTTTTCTCAGTGATTTCAGTTCTACTCTTTCCCCACAAAGATCACAACTCCTGCCAGAAGCTGTGTCTGAATCTATAATCAAGATTAATAGACTGTAGCTAAAAGCCGGAAATACAAAACTCATGGAAATCACCTTTCAAAGGATTTCTAAAGATACACACCCAGTACTTTAATCATAAGAAAATAAAATAAAATAAAATAAAATAAAATAAAATAAAATAAAAAGCAAAAACAGTGTTCTCCACTATCCCCTTTTTCCCATAGCCATGTCAAAGCATCTGAGCAGAATGCATTTATGTAAAACTCTAAGCACTGGTAGAACTCCTGTTATTTTCTAGAGCATGTGCATGTCCCATTTATAGATTTCATTTTCTCATTTAGCAAATTCATTTCCCTTCTACAGATATCAAGACTATGTAGAATTAGCTTAGTTATAGCATTCCAGTGGTAGGTAAATTAAAACCTTCAAGCCTTTAAGCCCAAAGCCAATTGGCAGAGAAACTTCAAATGAAAACATGTACCCCATATAGTATTCTGAAAAAATAAATAAATAATAATAATAATATAATGCACTCTTTGAATCATTATTTTAGATCAAACCAATGGTAAAGTAGGACTTATGGAGATTTGCTCCTAGCACATTTAGGTATAATGTCTGTTTATTCCATAACATGGAATTTTCAATAATACACATTTTTTTGATTTATATTTTCCATGGGTTTCTTGGTTTCTTCTGAATATTTATGCTGCTGTGTCTCTCTTTACTGTTACCTTTCAGATGTGGCACATGGTTAATGATTTGACGGTGATTTTCCCTCTTCTTCTTTTTTTTTTTTTTTTTTTTAAACCATCCACACCACCTTTAGGTCAAATGTTTAGTTGTTTCACGCTCTTGCCACTGAACAAAGGTTTATAGAGACACAGATGCTTTAAAGATAACTCACTCTTTTGTTCATTAGCTTAAAAACATACATAACCAGGGCCAGCCTTCATGTTCTTTGAAATGTATGCTCTAAAACTCAATGTTTTTAACAAGAAAATTCATCATTCATACAAAAAATAAAATATAAAAAAAAATAAAAAAGTAAAAGAAAGAGAACAGGGACTAATATCAAAGACATTTAAATTCCAATGTTACTATGTAGAGGAAATTTTCAGTGTTTTCCTATTATATTTCCAGTAATAGAAAACCTACATTTTAATTCCAAGCTGACTAAGAACCCAAAACAAACTTAGACTGGTAATACGCCTTTTTCTCTTAGCCAACAATATCTTAACCAAACTTTCCATTTCCTTTGTTTACGAAGTTCCTTCTAAACTCCCATGCTACATTCAGCACAGATTCTGAGAGCACCATTCATTTAGGAAATTACTGCTAAATGGAGTAGAAAATATTATGATGTGCAACAGAACTGCCACTGACCATAGGTCCCTATGCTTCCTTCTATATTTTATGTACACAACTGTCAAAATTGATTCTGAAGAGATACGGATCTGCAAATCCACCTCATTTTGACTTTTTTCTTTGTCATTTTTCTCCACAACAAACTATATTTTGTCATGCTAGAAAATAATCTTTAAAAATATATTTAAAATGTGTTTGTGAGAAGTGGTAGAACAGTAAAAATGTCAAAAGACAACAAGAGTTTATCTCCAGAAAAGGTTCTGCAATAATGCCTCAACTGCCAATAAATCTCAATCCTTATCAGCAGGAACTGCCTTGGAGGCACAAGTGGATAGTTGTCTCCATGCCCATTCATTCCCTTGTTAAAGTTGCCAATTTTGTGTCTTTACACAAAGGAACACAAATCCAGTATTTCTCCCAGAAATACTCTCTCCAGTATTTTCTCCCAGACTCTAGGACTGCATCACAGGGAATGCCATAACCACTAGTAAAGCTATCTGTATTAAGTCATAAGGCAATTAGTGAGGTAATTCAGGCAGCCTATATCTGTTAGCTGTGGCTTTTAACCAGGCATCAAATCTGCTCATTTGTAACAGACACAAGTCATTAAAAAGTGAAAAAAATGTCATGGAAACATTTGGCTTCTTGCACATTACGACACAAGTAACAGGTTTTAAGTAGAAAACTTGCTTTTTGTGAATCTTTTAATTGCCAATATGATACCATCTGTTCTAGGCTTACTGAAAAAGACATGAAGGGCTGCTATAAATTGTAATACCAATTTATTTGAGAAATCAGTTGGAAATTTTAATTGTACATAGGAGACCCCACCTGGCCTAATTTTGGTCCTATGTTCCACATGCCTGAACATGGGTACCATGGCCAAAGTTGATACTACTTTTGAAGTTCTGTCCCAGGTTTCTTCTCAGTTCAAGGAGACATCACTTTTCATTCAGTCTACAGTGCTTCTTGCAGAAGAAATTTTATTTTTGTTAGAAATTATTAGAAATTGAAAGTTGGAAGGAAAACAATTGCCCACATCCCTGGCCTGATCACACAACTAGGAGTCATAACAGCTTTAAAGAAAATCAGGGTTACAGTTGTGATCCCTTCAGAAGAGACTAGCAGCACATCTTTTTTAACTCACCAGCCTATACTTAAAATACTCCAGCCAGTGCTACAGAAAACAGAACTGAAGTTAATCAACTTCATGTGAAAGAGAAACAAGAAAAGATGTGGGTGTCCCAAGATGTATTGCCACTTCATGCTTAGAAACACATCTTTGACACTTGAACTGTTGTATCCTATTTTGGAGCTACGGCAGAAAGCACAATCTATTCCTGACCAGGAGAATAAATGTGGTTATAAAAATTAGACGGGATGAGACCTAACAGAGGGGATGGAGTAACACCTGAATAAAATTGAATTTTTGCATTTTCTTTAAATATATGAAGTTGCTAGCTGTCAAAATGAGATACTGAATTAGATAGAATGAGCCAGCCATTGGGGCATGTTCTGATGTTTTGATGTTCATAAAAGGAAAAAACATGCTGCATTTCCTTCTATAAATCCTAAAAGCTATTTCAAGTATTAAGCCTTTCCATGCAGATAAGACTGCAAGTGTTAAAAAGTGTAGCTGTCTCTAAATAAAAAGCTAAAAATTGAAGGAAATGTCTTTGCCAAAGCATAATAGCAACCTCTGAACTCTTTCTTTAATTTCATATCTGGCTTCTGTTTAATCAAAACAATCTCTTCCCCCCATTAAAAGCCACTTTGGCTTAGATCTGTAAAAAATCCAAAGCACAAGGTCCTAGCTGGAGCTGTTACTTGAAAAAAAGTGCCATTTCGTGAATATAGAGGCTACATTGTCACCACAGTATGGCATTCGTCATGTTAAATTTCATTAATCTGTGAGGTAATAAAACGATATATGCTGTCTTTTCCTCAGAAAAGAGTCTTCACACCAAACCATAGAGCTTTTTCTCTTTTTCAAGAAGTAGTAACCCAGCAGCATGCTTACCTCTTTGCTATAAGCAACAAACTAATACAACCAGCTCCACTTACCATCTATTTTCACAGAGGGCACGGATTTTTATAGAGGTAGTTTTATAGAGCTAGTGATGCTTTAGAGTAGGAAAAACAAAAGTTAATCATTCACTTACCAGAAGTTGGATGTAAAGTGTTGTTTTAATTCGTTCCACATGTGCAATGCTTGCACCCAGAGCAAGACTGTGTTTCTGGGATCAGTGTCTTCCAATTTTTAACAAGTGTTTTGGGGTTTGGGGGGCTGGAGAGAATCTTTAATATGATAACAGAAAGAGGAAGGCACATACGTCGTGAAGGTATAAGAACCACCAAAATCCTGAAACACTTCAAATTTAATTAGTGCTGCTTGATGTTCCTAAGGTTTCAGGGTGTTGTGCCTACCTGAGCTGAATAGAATGACATAGAGCTCTCCAATTAAAAAAATGGGGGGTGGGGGAGGAGAGGAAGACATGACACATTAATACAGAATAGAGATATTTTACCTTCAGACAAATGCCAGATTTTCATGTCTTTTTCATACCAAATTTTCATGCTTTTGTTTAGGGTAATTGTGAATATATATTTCTGACTTCAGAGAAATTTCACCTAGAACAAAGTTACAAAGATCTTTTTATACAATATTATTAAGAAACTCATCCTCAGATATACAGCATGCAAGCAGAGAGCTTCAGAGACTTCTGTAAAGTTCCCTGCAGCAGCTGCAGTATGCCTTTTCTTTGTAAGCTGAAGTACTTGTAATTTATACCTGAAACATTTTATTCCTTACGGGTGCATTCTCTCTAGGATGTCTAAATACATCTTTTTAATGAAAACTCCAACAGTGGAGCACCAAGATGATTTACACTATGGCTGAAGGCTACAATAATCTTTTGCCTTGATAGGATGAGAAATCAAAACTTAAACACTGTGCGTGAAAAATAAGTGTCCATCTCAGGAGTAATTTTTAACAGTCAAAAGCAGTATTTCAACATATTAGTATTCTGCCCTAGAATTTCTTATTCTGTTTCAGTTTTGCTTTCTTTTGTTCCATTAATGGAACAAAATTGCATGTGGGTATACCCAGCGCTTTCTTGAGAAAGGCAAATATATTTTTAATTAATGTAGCAAATTATTCACACTGCTGAGGAAGAAATAACCTCTGTACTAATACCAAGTTCAGTAGCCCTTTCACGGCAGCTGTTAACACCTCATCTCACTGCCAGAGACTTCCGGATGACTTGGAGCAAAGTCTTTTCATTTCACAGCAAGATAAGCAGTTCTAATTCTTTCTCTGTTGAAGCAAGAAGACAATATTTTAGCCCGGTGGGGGTGGGTGGGGAGCAAATAAAAGCATTATGAAGTGAAAAACTCCTAACTACTTCTAACTACAAACCAATAAATTCCTTTTCTAAAACCAAGGAAGAAAATTAGGCTGAATGGAAAACAGCCCAAAGAGAAAAAGGAAACCAACAAAACCACGGGAGAAAATCAGGGTGGAGAAGAAGCAAGAGTGTAAGTACTGGGAGCTGGGGGAATCAATAAGAAGGTTATGGTCCAGAGGGAGAACTACAAATCACATGCCATAATTCAATTCCAGCTCCAGATGGACAGAAATGAAAGACAGGAAGATATCAAAGTGGAAAGAGGAGAAAGGGGTGGGGAACCACAGAGACTATTTTAGTTTAAACATCATACAGTTTATTAGAAAAACTAAATGATAGTCTACAGTTAAAGAAATGACAGCTGTAAAGTTCATCTGCTATGGTTCAGCTTTGCCCTTGTGTATTTTAACCATTTTAATTAAAATGTTACATAATTCTAAGCAAATTTTGCTAATACACTTCTGCGCCAATGTCAGGCAATGAAACATGGAATACTCCTTACTCAGACCTCTAAAACAATCAGTAAGTTCCATAAAGTGTGTACTTACTGTCAAAAGGCCAAAACCATAAAACTCCTGACTCTCTTATACAATGTGAATGGAGCATTAGAAAATACACTGTAGGGAATAATCCTACACTGGCAAGAAGACAGACTAGATGACTTTACAGGTCTTTTCTATCAATTTCTATGATGTTATCAGTGCAGTACTTAACCTTTCCTTGTTAATCATATCTCTACTGACACATAGGTAGTTTGAAGAGCTATCAATGTTTTCATATATCCAAGGAGTTAAGAAGTGGCTTTATCACTAGACCATCTGACCTTAACCCTTGTTGCAGGACAAAAAGGTTCTTCTTCCATGCTTACAAAAATAAAAACTACAGTAATTTGGGGATCATCTATGTCTACCCACTCAAGAATTTAGGATACGATTTCCCTCTAAGCAAGACTAGAAGGAACTGGCAAAATCATTCACTTATCCCAGGAGGCACTGATTTCTTGAGCTGAGGAGCCACAGCAAACTGAGCTGTTTTTTTCCTGTGCAAACTTAAATTATGCCAATAGAAGGTGGTGCATGTAAGGCTTAGAGAATACCTCTTCTCTTCAATCCATCTGAATTATTTTGTACATTTATGCAAGCCAGAATAATACCTTTTCAAGGCTATTATGTGGTACAAGTCTAACATCTATAATAAATTTCTCATTTATATTAGTTGCCACATTCTGACTTTTCTGTGGATGTGTACTGCTGTTGTTGCCCAAACATCTGCAGAGAGTTAAAGATGAAGAGTTGTACAATATTTGTGGGACAGTTCCCATCAAAGGGGTTCACATGATTGTCTTGGCTTCTCATTTGCTTCTATCATACAGAACCTGCAGAGAATGTGACTTCCAATGGTCATGAACCACAGACCAGTGGCTGAACTGATGTATCACTGATGGAATTTTTTCAGGTGGAAACATTCCACTGTTGAGTGTAATCACCTGTCCATCACACATAGCTAGACTAAACCCAACATAATGAAGTGCACAAAATCTGTTCATGGAGATCATCCAAATGCAACAAAGAACAAAATTTATCAGATTATTGTCCTTGATAGTTCACCTAGAGCCATAATCACTCACTTTTCTATTCTATTTGGAATTGTCTCTTTCCATTAAGATAAATTTTCCCTAATAACCTCTATCACAGAATTATTTTGCCCTCACACTCCATGACTCAACCCCCCTGCATCCTGAAAGGAAAACAGCTGTCTACACCCGAACAGCTTTACTGATCCAACAGAACTACTGTAAGCAAGTTCGAAATTCATGTTGTTGTTTTATTTGGACCTAGCAGAGATTATGGAGTAAAAGCATTCTCAGTTTGAGCCTCCAGGGGACAATATTGATTCTTTCTAACCACAGTGAGTTACAAAACATCTTACATGAGCAGTTCTCAGTGGATTTGCTGCCTTGCCAAGTAGCAAAGAGGAGATTAAATTAAATAATAAAATACAAAATATGAAATGTCCTCCACTGTTCCAGGATCTTTTTCCTCACTAGTTACAAGTGAAGGCAGAAAGATGGTTTCACCCACAGATCACTCTTTAAGGGCTGGGTATGCAGCTGGCAGGTATTCAAGCCTATATTTAAAAGCACAGTGGAGATGGGGAAGAACTGAGAGGAGGGAGAAAGGGAGAGTTGTTGAGAAGGAAGGGCTATTTTCAGCTGCAAAATGACTCTAATCTAGAAAGAGTGTGGGGTTTTTTTGTTTGTTTTTGTTTTTTGTTTTGCTTGTGTTTTTTTTTTTTTTCTGGGGAAATGGAGGGGAGAGAGGAAGGGAAAGGCTTTACAGTTCTTTCATAGCAATACAAAAAAAAAAAAATCTTAAAATATGTAAAACCAAAAGAATAAGAAATCTTTTTTAAAAAATAAGTTCTGATAGTCCCTCCCTTAGCAATGGATGGACAGCTCTGTCACTGCAAACAAACTGTAAGTGAACAGAAGTAACAGGAATAAAATGGTTTGCACCCTTGGAAAACAGATCTGTTCAGTATGTATATATTTCAAGCATGTCCAGCACAGATTTATCAAGTCTACATAGTTTGATAGTTAACATTTAAAACAGAAATTGATCTACATAAAAGAGCATCACTATCAGTTGTTAAGATCTGATAAATCTCTACCAAATATATTAATTAAGAAAGACTAGGCTAATGAAGTGAGAATGGCATTTCACTTTCCAGTATGTTGCTAGAGAAGGATTTTTTTTCTTTGTAGATGCCTTCTTACTTATATGATATATTAAAAAATATACTTTATTTCCTGACTAGCAGACCATACTGCCTTTATTAAAGATTATTCCTCTGACAACATTTTTTTTTTCCACTTGTTTAAACTTTTTGTAGAATTACTTAAACTGCACAGAGATTACTTACAATGTGGTTCAGTAGATAGCTCTCTCGTAACTGTTACTGTATTTCCCCAAGAGATAGCTGAGGGGAATGTTATTCTTGATGCAGTACAGTGCATGGCAAAACAAACAGTATAATAATTAAGAAAGCCTTTACATTGTAAGAGAATCTTAAATTGGTCTTAAAACGACTGGAAAACTGCCCAAAACCTTTCTAGGGAATAACATCGTTTAAAAAAAAAAAAATGCTTAAAATTTGCCATATTAATCATAAGCTCATTCCTGTTTCTTTTAAACCAAATGAGAATGATAATGTAAGAGCAAAAATTACATTTAGGAGCAAATAATCAAAATAGCTTTTTAACATGTAAAATATGTTCTAATTACGCGATTGCCAAGCAGATTTGCATATAGAGGTGACCTTTCTTCTCAACTGTGCTGCCTTCCTGAACCATTTGCTCCACTTCCTTTCCTTTCATTTCTCATCTGTACACAACATCACTGAATTATTTTACCTCCTTTACAGTGTGGTGTTAAGATTAATTAGTGTCTGGGAAGTATTATAAAGATAAAAATCAATATTGAAGAACAAGCAATCATCTGAGAGGCACAAAGTGGCAAGAGACCTTTGGTATCATTGATCCAAGAGGCAGAACAGTAATGTTAAAAGGAACAACATGTGGGAGTTTCAAGAAAAAGAATGAGCAAGAAGAAAGAAGGGAAACCTTGCAAAGGTTTGATACTTAGTTTACAGAGACTCTGGACTTTGGCTTGTGTTCTCATTAAAGCTAGAAAAATTATAACTTCTGCCAAATATATAATGTAATATAAAAAGTATTTTAAAATAGAAGTCTTCCTTTCCACAAAATGCATTTTCCAAATCCCATATTGTGCTCTTCTCACTTACTCATTACAGCTCTGTCCTGCTTACCTATAAAAATGTACTCTAACTGTTTTCCTTTTTTACTATTTATCGTAGTCCGGCCATCACAATTCATTCTTGTCTATCTCTTGTATTACAGTGTTGCATATCAAGATTAAATCCAGATGAGATTTCCTGACAAAACAGAAATAAATTCCTTCATGGATTGGACCCGTCTGCCCAGAGATGTAATGGGATTGGAAACAATAATCCTACAATTTCTCTATTGCTCTAGAAAATATGTTCCTTCCCTTCAAAAAGTTTTCTTCACCTTCAAAATGGATTTCAAAAGATGGAAATTTCACACCCTGCCTTTATTCACCAAAAACATAGCACCTGAAGTAGAGACGATTTCAAAGATGAGGCACAGAGGGGCACTTTCCCCTAACAGCAAGTGGGAGTCCATCATCTGTAGGACAGGGACATAAAAAGGACTGCAACAACATGACAGTATGACTGATGCTTCAGGAGCTCTCTTTCACTGATTCAATGGCAGGCTTACCAGTACATGCACACAGCAAATTTTCCAAGTTGACTGCCAGCATTACTGGTTTTGATATTTTCCTAAACTCTCCAAACTGCTGTAAGTCACATGACTTATTTCAGACTGGCACTAATGAGAAATTTCACTGTATGGTGAATGATTTTGAAACATGAATTCCAGCCAACCAAAAGAAGTAAAGGCACTAAGTTTAGTATCTTTAATGTAGTGTTTCTCATAACTATATATGTGTATACATGTACAGACCGCTCTAACAAAGGCAAAGGAGATTTTTCTTTCCTTCCCCACACATGTCAAGATGAAAGAAGATAACAGAACAGCCAAGAATCATCATCATCCACTTCTTCACTGTGGCTTCAGTCTAATTTAATGAAACACAGAAAAGTCTGGTACTCTCAGACTGCAAATCCTCTTGGTAATTACTAGACAAAAAGATGCATTTCAGGACAACAAAGAAAAGGATAGGTAGAAATATCTCATAAAAATCAGCCAGGATATTTGGATGTTTTGCCCCAATATCACAGAAGGAAGTTTATAGGTATTTTCTGTGAAGAGATGAAGTAAGAGTATGAAAATTCTGGGAAACTGGCCCCAGAAATACAGTAAACAAGGCGTAAAGGATTTTAATTTTTATTATTTTTTTTTAATTTTTACTAATGAATAGGGAAGGAGAAAACAGCTGGCCTTCAAGGATATGTGCTCAGCTTTCTAAAAGAAAATAGGCACTGGTAAATTAAAACCATCTTACTCAAAATGTGTTTGTTAAAAACTTTCAAGAGGATTCTGATTTTTTCCACTAGTATTAGAGCTGAAGGTAAAATAAAGTTAGAATTCCTGTCTATGCAGATCAGATATAAGACATATATTCAAGCACGCTTTAAATTCACTTAAAATACACAGCATTAATTATTATTACTATTGTGTATTGGTCATTGATTAAACAAAGTTTTGTACATTCAGACCCATAACAACATCTAAACATAGTATCAAATAGAATACTTTTGTCAGAAAAAGACATATAATCTGAGAGAAAAAAAGAAAAGGCTTCTAAAGTCATAGCTTCCTTGAGCACCTTGGCAGCAGCTTTGCTCCTAACCCTCCCATCACCCATTTTGTTTTCTATCAAAAAACAAAACAAAAATAAAATAAAAAATAAAATTAAAAAAAAAAAAAACAGCTCTTGTAAACTTTTACATGACTTAACACTGCATGTATTTAACCAGGTTATGGTCAACCAACTCACCAGCTGCTTCCTTTAAATATTGGTAAACTCAATTTCTGTCATTTCTGCAGACTTTTCAGTATGTTTCTAGATTTGTAACAAATATCCCCATACCAAAGTCTCAGAGAATCCAAGATCTCTTGCTAAGACACCTGCCTGTGAATTGTCTTTGAAAGTGCTGGCCCATGCAAGACCTTCCCAAATGTAAAGCAGAAATTTGCAGAACATTTTTATAACAGCTAGTTTTATTTGTCCTGCTCAGCAGTCAGCCACTGCTATTTCTCCCTCAAATGAAAAAGACCTCAGTGGATGAGATCTTTCACTTGTATTAACCAGCCCAGCTTCACTGAATTAGAACAGTGTATATTAGAACACAGCTCTTCCTGCTTAGAAAAGAGGAGGAATAATTTCATTTCCTAAGCAAACCGATGGCAGTTGCTAGGAGTCCTTTCAATGGAAGCTTTCAAGCAATTCAATATACCAATAGTATAGCACAAAACAAAATATTCTATGGAAAATGTGTGCTCACTTGTACAGATAAATGTACTCAATGTAGCTACAATGATATCCTGTTGTTTTCCCACCAGTATATCTGTGGTTCAAGTACAGAAAGAACTGTGATCTTCAAGGAGAAAGCAACAAACATGACTGAGAGAAGTCTTCCAGCATTAACTCTGGAGGCATAATTACTCTGGAGAAGAAAAATCTGGAATTCATAAAAAGCATTAGCTACCAAATATGTGACCACAGAAATTGCCAACACCAACTATTTGACCACAGGATCCAGGATACTTTAACCACAGCCGTTCCCAATTTAAAGCCAGAAATATTAATGTAATAGATCTAAAATAGTCAAATATATCACGTGGCAAATCCCAGCAGCGAAAGGACTCCTCCGCTTGCCTTCCCCCATCTGGGAGCAGGAGGGCTGGGCAAGATGCTGGCTGCCAGTGCATTCCTGGGGACTGGCAGCACAAGCTGTCTCAGTTGAGCTGAGCTCAGGCCAGCTGGCAGGAGTTGCAGCCTGCTTTCCGCTTCCCTCTCTACTGAGTTCCTGCAGCTTTTTAGGAAATTATTCTCAAGGCCTTCACTCTGCCTAGATTAGTCCTTGACAATCACAGAAGAAAAAAAAAATAATAAATAAAAATAAAACAAAATGAGTTTTGAGGAACTCAACTGTGGAACAGCAACAGGAATATGAGGAGAAATGTGTTACAGACACACACCAAAAAAAAAAAATAATAATAACAATAATAAATAGAAAATGTATATTTTTCAGAGTACAATAAGAAATCTTTAATGCAGAACTGCATGCTGCAACTGCAAGCCTGCACAAGCATGTAACTCTCTAGGCACTACGAGTAGGATCAAAATGCTCTTGTAGACACAATTAAATGACCCAGAACTAACCCTTGACAAGGCACTGGTAACTTACAATGCAAAAGCAGCTGGTTTCTGGAAGAGGGATACCCCTCTGTCACTATAGGTCTATTAAAAATCTGAAATAAGAAAATCTGACAAGAAAAAAAAAGTAGGTAAGAAGACATTTTTTCAGTGTCAGAATTTCAGAAAATACGTTGTAGCCAACATCATCAACTGAGAAAAAAATCAGCATTTGGGAAAGAAGATGCAAGAACTACTAGCAGAGTTTCACTGCTTTGCTACAAAGTTATAAAGGGATAGCTAAACATGAAGGTATTTCACAGACAAAATATCCATCCTCAGCTCAAAACAATTATTTAGAAGAAGACAGTAACCCACAGAAAAATAACAACCTATCAGTCAGAAAACAATACAGGCCACTTGCCCTTTTTGTGTTGGAAACAAGCGTAGAAGCTAACATGACACTATAAAAACGCTCTTCAATATAAATCACAACCAGTAAAGATGAATCAGTAAAAACTCAGGGTACCAGTGAAGGAAGATATCAAAAAGATATAATGTGTAGCTATCTCAAAAAGAAGCAGCAATTGCTGCTCTGAAATGGGGGACACCTCTCATCAGCAGGACAGGCTGACCAGGGGATAGCAAAGCAATTCAGGAAAATGTTGGCTACTTTTGCAAGGACTGGGAAAATCCTTGGAATACAAAATAAAGTTCAGAAAGTCTTCCTTCTTCATATAAGAGATCTTAAGGAAAAGCAGAAAAAATAAAAGGTTAGGCACATTATTCTGAGAACCCCATACTGAGCAGAAGTCCCAACAGAACAGATGTATCAGCAGAAAAAATAGACAGAAAAATTATTATTCTATTTCTAAACAGACACAAAAGGATTAAATGAAAATGTACAAGAATTTATATTTCCTAACATGGATATATTTTTAAGATAAGGCTGATGCAGAATTATTTTTATAAAATGGATGAATCTGCAAGATTTTAGGGCAAAAAAAAACTTGCCCATGTATCCTTAGGAGGACCTCTTGCACAGACTGTCACTTGGGTTCTGTGCATCTTCCACCTTGCTTCACTGGGAAATACAAAATACAACAGCTGCAAAAAGAAATAATTTCTATGCAGAGCACATTTATGATTTGAGAGAAAACAAGGAAAAAGTGTAAGTTTAGGCTGTATCAACACTTTGAGTTGCCATTTCTTCCAGTGTCACCTTCCTTCAAGCTCTCCTACTTCCTTACCACTGCAACTCTTCTCCCTTACAGTTGCAAACAATTTGGGGCTAAAGTGAAAATCCGCATCACCAGGTTGCCTCAAAAGTGCATAATGAAAGGGAACGCAGCAAAGGGAGACAGGCTGCCAAGAGTAAACCTGAGGAGATTACCAGTGTACCTGCTCCAGACAGTCAAGTAAAAGCTATAAAGGTTTCTTGAAGTTAGCAAACTACATAGGGATTTTTCTTCCTAATCCAGATGCCAACCTAGCAAAAGTATCAAATTCTCCTAGTTTGGAGGAAGGACCATGCTCTAGCAAACTGTACTAGCTAAGCAGTAAAATTTTCTACAGCACAAATAAAGGCATCACAGTTGGTCTTTAAATTCTTCTCTTGGTTAAGTTCTTGCAGCCAGACCTGAATATGCTTTCACTTACATAGTAGAAAAAAAATCATCTGTTGCAACAGAGGAGTTGGAGGAGGTGAAATTCTCTAGTACCTCTGAAACATTGCAGTTGTTCTAACCAACAAAGGTTAATAAAAGCAAAATGTTTTAAATATAAAAGCTTTAGATTTATTGTCTTCATACTGTGTGCCAGCTAACTTTATCATTCAGTCACGTAAGTATAAAATAATGATTTGCAGTTGCACCTTCTCAGTGATGAGGCAAAGGATTATGGCAGGGAGCTCAAGCAACATTTGCTGAAAACAGAGACTCTACCTAATTGGCTAAGGACGAGCAAAACCTTTAAAATAGAGTTGTCCAAACAACAACTCTCAGCCTTTAAAACAATATGACTATATAATAGCTTTTCCTCTCACAGTGTCTCTGTCAAAAAAAAAAAAAAAATGATTACTGAATAATAATTAATCCCAGTGTTCCCCCGATGAGTGCGCCAAAATTGCTTGAACTTTTCCTACCCCAAATTAATTGCAGACCAAGCAGTGCTGAAGTCCAGTTGTCCAGGTTTTTTATTGTTAAAACATACTGTAAGCATTGTTTAATTCTCCCACTTTCTGAATAGCTGGCTAAGGAGATGGAAATCCCCCGTCATGTTTATCTATTCCTGGACCCCAGTTATTAGCCCTTGTAAATGCAAACCAGCATTATCACATTCTAAACACCTAAGCAAACTATCAGTGTCCCAGGAAAACAACACATATGCTATGGTCTACTGTGAAAAAAATATTCTTAACAGAAAAGGCCTGAAGGTTAGGGGTTTTGTTTGGGGTTGTTGTTTGTTTTTTTTTCTTCCTGCTATTCACTTTTAACAAAGAGTGCTATGGAAAAGCCATTTTGGAATATCAATTAGGAAAAAAAAAAAAAAAAAAAACTAAAGCTGCTGAGCTGACATTTTGTTTCCACACAGTTGGAGAGAAACATATTCACCTGTGCACAATCAAAAAAAAAAAAAAGGGAGCATATGTGTTTCAGTTATTTTTATGTTTAGAAGGAGAGTTCAAGGAGAGGTGGGCATAGAAAGCGAGTAAGTTTAAATAACAGGAGCATGGAAGAGCAGTGGGTTTTGAACAGGAAATTTTCTCCTTTCTTAAAAGAAAGAAAATTCCCCACGACTGCATATTACATATATTCAGCCTAGGAGCTGGATTCTGCAAGGTGTTAAGTGTTCTGGCCTTGTTCCAATGAACCACTTAATCACGTACTTAACTTTAACTACATCCACAGTCCTGTAGGACATCAATTAGGCTGATCTTACAAAGACTACTTTAAAATGCTTGAAATCACATGCTTGTAACTCCTGTTGGATTGAAGTAAATCAGCAGCCTTTAAAGCCTCCTATTTGACAAGTAAAGGCAAAAACTGTTACAGCTAGAGCTGAGGGAAATTTAATTGGTCTGTCTTCAAAATCAGCTTTCATGGAAATTTTGCATTTCTCATAAGGCTAAAAATTCTAAAATACTGGTCCTCCCTGTTCTTCTGCTACTAAGCACAATAGGAAGAAATAAGTTTGCACTCTCTTCCCACTCTCCCTTACCCCATTTTCCTCTTTTTTTTTTCTCTTAAATTTTCATTCAAAAAATTAGGGTTTTTACTCCTCATTTTTGTTAAAAAATTAAAAGTAGCAAGAAGACAAAGTGATGGGACAAGACCTTGTACATTTTATGGAAGGAAAGAAGGAAATATCAAAGGTCTGGAATAAACATGAGTAGCACAAGAATTGCAAACACAAGTGAACCATGGAGCCAAGTTTATCTGACTGAACCCAGATAATCCTGCTAACCAATGCCCCTTAGATCACAGATCTATGATTCTGTGATCTATGATTCTCCTAAAACTACACTTTATATTGCTGCAAAACCCCCTTAAAGTATGCTGGCCCTTGCTACAACTTGATGGAGGAGTCTGCATCACCGTGATCCCTCAGAACCCCCTAACATGTTACAGTCTGCTGGATCTACAGGTGAATTTTTAGCTCTTTATTATTAACAATTCTGAATCCAACAAAAAAAGTGAAAGGATGAGTAGGACTGGAGGTCAGTAATTTAAAGGCCTACCTACAGGAAGCAGAACAGGAGAAGAAAAGCATATTCTTGCAAGTCTATTTATCAGTTCCCAGTTCCAGGTAATTTCTCTTCCTCATCTGATATGCCTGCTACTAATAATTTAAACATATTTAAACTGCTGTTTAAATATGATGACGTACTTACTATTGTACCGTTGACTGCATCCTGGAGAATTCTGTGTGGCTGCCCCCCTGCTAGCAGTGTGAAAAATGAAACCACCACAACCCAGAGGTAACTGGACTCACAGAATACTGACCACTTTTAAATTACAGTGAAAGGAAAAAAGCATCACAGTGGTTTTGTAGTTACAAACTTTTCTAGATGAGAAGGTCTAGCGGAATATGGTATGTTACATAACAATCCAGACTGGGAATTAACTAGCACAGCAACTATATCTATCAATGCAGATTCCCTAGGAATCCCAGCATCGGCTCCATACACTGATTGCTTCTAATGCATGATATGGAAGACACAGGAGACATTTCCCTAAACATGTCCTCACCATCCCAGGACTTCTGTCAGTGTCGATATTGCTTTGAAAATTTAGGAAGCCTCTGTCCATCCATCCATGGTAAAAGCATACACCAGATTCAGTTTCCCACTTAACAAAAAAAGAGTCTGAAGAATGATATGTGGTTGTGGAGCATGATGAATAGTCATATTTTAATGAGAAAAGCATGAAAAAGCAAGGCACTTGGCATAATCAAACAAATGTTGCATAGATTTCCCTGAAGAAACTGAAAAACTTATTGTAGCTTCTTTCTCAGCTGCTTCCCTGAGCCTCCTCTTTCTAGGAGAACAACTGTTCAAGATACACAAGAAACAATAGTTTGAGGGTCCTGCATAACGTGAAAGACTTTTATATTCACTATCAGCACATTGTCCACAAATGATTTCCAGCTGAAGCATTCCCTGTCAAGATATATTTTGAGTGGGCAGACCCAGCCATGCAATATGGCAGAAAATGTTTGAGAATTGGAGATATTTTAATTAATTTTATGTTAGCATCAAGATCCAAGATGACAACGTCAAATTACCATAAACTTCTGTTGTAGTCCTTGCTTATTTTTTAACACTGACTCCTGAGGTCAAATTATTACCCGTTCTTACTATTAAAATAAATAAATAAATTAAATCAAACCTTCCTAATTGCAGATGAAAACTTAAAAATATTATATGCTCGACATCTAAGTGTTAAGTTATATTAGGGAAGATGAGGGAGAACAACTAGTAAAAATAATCTTATTTTAAGCCAGCTTTCCACAATCCCAGAGACCAACATTTTTTTCCCTAAGACTTGGGGAAAAAATAGGATTGACGATTCTGAGCTGCATCAAATAGGAGAATTACAAAAGGATCTGGTATAAAATTCTAACCTTACATTTATTGTCTTGCCAGGTCTTTTTAAATTGGTGATTTCATAAAACCATTTTTACTGCTGTGGTATGTCAAAGCACAAGGGAATGAAAAAACCTAAAGTTCTTGTGTATTTTAAGTCTATGCTTAAGGAGGTTCTGATATACTCTGAGCCAGCTATGAAGTCTGATTATTTTCTTGAGTCATATGTAACCTACTAACCTTGTTCTTTGTGTTGTTTTCATTTTCTAAAAAAACTTCCCAATACTAATTTCAACACAGGCAGCTGATAAAGAGCAAAGATGCGGGGGAGGGGGGGTGAAGGGTAATAAATATCCTTGGCTATTTTCCATGACTGTATTTCTGTATTTGCACATGAATCCCTGCATCTGCATCATACCTGCTTATCTTGTCTCAGTTACCAAAAAACAAGGCTAAACATCAGTGCAAAGAGCTAGATCCTCATGCTGTTTCCTTTCTGACACTCATTCAAAAATGCCATCCCTTCTCTCACCGTTGGGCTGTTAATCAATGTTGAGAAAAGCAAAAGGAAGGCTAGAAAGAAATGCAAGGCTAGAATATTTTCTGGAAGACCGACTTTTTTCTCAATTAGGTTACCTCATTTACATGTTTCATCTCTTCCTGGCTGAAAGAGAGAGTACAGAACTCACCCTAAAACTACTAATACACACACTGCTGCAATGCTACCTCTCATTCACTCGGTATAAGCAATCCCCTCAACCTGGGCAGTTCCCAGGCAGTAGACAGTGGGGTTTCAGATGGCACAGGCCTTAATGCGGCCTAGTCATGATGGCCACAGTATGCACCGCTTTCCCCACCGCGATGGTGCACACGTTGTGAGGGGTCTGCTGGCACAGCCCTGGCTCCTCCTGGACTTATTAGCCTTGACTAATTTAGCCAAACCCTTCAGAGAGATTGGTGCATGCAGACATGAACCTGTGTACAGATCAGGGGACTGCTCCATAACACTATACAACAGGCTGCAGTCAACTGTCTTTCAAACCTAACTATGTTCATATTAACCCAAACAAGAAAAAAAAAAAGAAAATGTATCTGATACTGAAGTTAAGCAACTAGGACATGGTTCCAAATGCCTTCCTATCCATCTGGACTACCCAGATATAGTAAAACATCCACTGTCTTCTTTCAAGTACTGTTCGTCACTGTGCGAAATGTGCAGCTCATTTCTCCTCTTCCACAAAGTTCATGCGGTATCTTCCTTGGATGATCAGGTTACAGTAACCCCCAGCTTCTATGATTTGCTCCTTGTATGTATTTATCATTGTTAGATAGTTTAACCAGCTGATTACTTAGTTGAGTGATCCGTGCTTATTTAGGATGCAAAAGCTGCTTCTCTACTATAAATCAAAATGGCTGCCAAGATTATTTCTGACACTATCAGCTCTCCATCAGAACATACAAATGGCCCCATTTAATTTCTTCCATTCTGACAGAACAACAGTTCTGATAACGGTGTGTTGAGTAGTCAAATCCCCAGCTGAAAGAGCCAAACCAAACACATGCCCATTCGCTTACACTTGTACAGGGAATTAAGCCACCACATTTCCAGAAAGCTCATTATCTAGGCTCAAGAGGCAAATGTCAATTTGAAATCCCAGACAATGTGCTAATAAAATATGACCTATACTGCAATAGTTTTCCAAGTACTCTTAAATCCACCCTTCTCCCTGCAGCAGTATGAGAAAGGCTAGTGCATAGCACAAATAAACATTGGTCAGCTCTGGAATTATTGCCACAGAGAGCTCTGCGTGGCTGGCATATTTTCTGTGTTGCTTGCAAAGCAGCAGGCATCTCCCTTTGTTGCTGATGCAGATTGTTTCCAATCTCTCAGCATGTCTTTCTCAGCCACTTGCTCCTGAAACTTAAAAGGAAAACAGTGCACACTTAATTTGAAAAATGCTTTGCAGATTTCAGAGCAGAAGGGGTTGGGTAGGTTGGAGGGGGTAAAAGAAACGGTTTCAAAGTGTTATTGAGGCCATGTGTGACAGGCTAAACAAAACCTTCAGGCCATTCCGTCACAAGTTATTTTCACTTCTTACAATTTGCACAACCAAGTGGGTGGCCATACATCTATCTGTTCTCATTGTTTTTCAACAAATGGAACTAGGAGGGTTTTAATTTTTTTAATAGTTGAGCTCAGAGCAGCTATGCCTTTATTGTTTTCAGATTGACTATGTGCAACTGAACAAGTTTCCTCATTAAACTTAAACACAAAAGCAGATGATGATCATGCTGATGAGACGGGTTGTTGCTGTGGATTACTTCTATACATCAGACTATATTTATCTTTCATACTGCTAACAAAAAGGTCATGCACTGTCTTACACACATCATGAAGCCAGAGTGTAAATGCAGAGCCAAAATACCAGTTTTTGTCTAAGATATTTAAAGGAACATAGACAGAATCTGAACAAGGTTGACATAAAAATAATAAACAAAATCTCATTCCTCTTTCCTTTTCACACACAAGCAAAGGTTGATACAAATACACTTTTCTCCCATACTTATAGTATAGGACAACACTAGGGCTCTCTTCACAGTCTATACAGACTAAAGAGAAAGGAGACCCAACAAAAGTATCAGTTGCAATGACATAAGCAGTAATGGGACAGTGCTCTAAATAGTGGATTTGTAGAAAAGAGCCCTAGGGAGACATAACAGAGCTTCACGTCTCCAGTTTGTCTCACAGCTCAATCCGTTAATTTTTTTTTTCTTTGTGCCTGCTGATTAACTGTATTATCTTTTCAGTTCATAAGCACATTGAAGCTGCAGAAGTATGTATTTAACTCAGTAATCAAGTTCCCCCTGAGAAACAGGAGTGGACCTTCATAGTCATGATTTCATTGCTTTACTCATCTGCTCCAGTTTAAGCTGTTCAACATTTCTGATTGAGTTGAGGACATTTTTCCCTCATTCAAAAGCAGCTAGTCTATACAGAAAAGCAACTGTTTGGGACTAAAAGCAATAAATTCGTATACATTTTTTAATATCTTAATATTTAATATTTTAATATAAAGGATTTCCAACAATGGAAAGTGTAAAGATAGTTCTTTCAAACAGTTCAGCATATCTATGAGATATGCTAAAACAATCACTTATCCTATTTCTTATTTATCTAAAAGCTAGTCAAGCTGCTCTCTGGGATAAGTATTGAGAATACCACTCTTCAGGAAGGGGTCAGTTCATGCAACACAGCTCAGTGCCAAGCATATTAGAAAGGTTTTCTATTGTAATGTTACTCTCAGGGAGACGGCCCTCTAGAAAATGATATTCCAGTGTGGCAATTGTTTTACCTCAAAAGTGCAAAGTGAGCAATATATATGCACATGTCAGGGGAAAAAGAAGGAAGCTGGCTGGTTTGCTTCTTTCTCTACCCTGGTGCTACACTTCCCATCCCTTTATCCAAATTCCAATCTCTTTTCATGCTTGTCAATCTTTATCAAAGACATCCCAATTTTATCTCCTCTTCAGAATATAAATTAGCACTCAGAGCACCTGCACAGGACTACTTTTTCTGTCCTAGTCTCATTCCTTACCTTGACATAATGCCTTCAACTCCCTACACACATTTCATGTAATCTTTATTTTGTAAATTCTAACCAATCTATCATCTGCCTGTAACTGAATATCCTGAACTATTCCAAAACGACAGTCATTTATAGCTCTTAAAATGCTGTAATCAAACCTGTAACAAATAATTTTTCTCCAGTGTAGTCTGAGAGTTAGTTTTCCAAAATTTCCGGCTATTTACTATATATATACTCTTTGAAATCAATGCACAACGCCAAATGCATACATGTGTTCTGAAACTCATTCCCAGTTTAATCAGCTTGAGCCTGTAATGCAAAATCAACAGTCACACAGTTTTGCATGCTTTTGACTACTCACACATCATCTCAATTTGCCATCAGTCTCTACAATATATTTTTCATTTAGTATTGATGCATCCTTGGGAGAGAAGAAAACTTTTGTTTATATACATACATATGCATTATTATTTGCATGTTCAAATGCACAAACTGCAAAAAGAGCAAATAAAACTCAATGTTGTCAATAATTCTTTCTAAAATTAAAAGCTCCAAAATCAGTTTGACATTCATTTGCAAATTAAATTCTTGATCTGCTACTTTGGTTTGAGAGGTAACTTAATTAGAAAACTTATCACAAATTCTGTGTCATCTGCAAAAACCTCAATCAAAAACACTAAAGAGGAAAACAATCTAAACTAGCCTTGCTGTCTACCTTTTGAAAATAATTAACAAATTGCTACTGTCCGGTTTTTGGAAGGAACGATTATTCTTGTCTTCATGTATTGGTTGGTTACATTTTCTTACATATCTTCTCCCACCAGTCCCGGGGCAGTTCCAATTACCCCAGTTCTGTATTTAGAAAAGCCAACTGGTTTAAGACAACACATATTGAGCTTTTATATTTCAACATAACCAAATTATGTCTATTTATCATAAAATGTAGTTACTATATAAGATCTTTGATTTTCAAGAAACTTCTTAGCGTAATAAATTTTTAATCTAATATGGATTGTTTTTTGTTTGGCTGGTTTTTTTGTTTGTTTGTTTTTGTTGTGTGTGTTTTTTTTTTTTGTTTGTTTTGTTTTGTTTTTAAAGTGCTTGGAAATCATTTGGTAGTATACATAGCAAGTTCACTAGAGTCGTTATTTTCATCTGTGTAGAGCTAATGAATTCCATTTATTAAAGGCTCCATTATAAAAATTTGCTAAAAGTTAATATTGACCAAAAGAGTGTCTCACTATCCCACTCTTTAAAACTATTTCCTACAGAAATTAAGTATCAAGCTTTTTAAGAGAGACTTTCCTTCCATATGGCTCAATCTTGTTCCCTCTTGATCACTCACACATTTGAATCATAACAAAAGAGATGTTAATAGAAATGAGATCAACAACAACATAACTGATTTGCTTTGACCATCTCTCCATTTCTCACACTTTGGATTCATTAGCTCCTAAAAGAGGTGCCCAAAATGAGTGGAACAAACCTCCCTGCAGAGACATTTATTGAGAGGAAGGGATACATGACTAACTTTTCCATTGGTAAAGGGAAATGATTTCCTCCTTGGAGACAGTTTACTACATCATTATTTTTATATATTTACATTGTACATGGCTACTCAAAACATTACCTTAGCAATCACAATTTGACCCAGAATCTATTTTTTCTTCTTTCTTCAATTGATAGCAATTTAATAGAACAGTGATGTATCATATAATACAGCAGCTTTTACTTAAACAGAAATATGTACAGTTCATTCTACACTTTATGTAGAAATTATTACATAGAAATTATCCTCTTATTTGCCTTCTACTCTTCACATGGAGCAGACTCCTGCCTCTTCCTTTCATTAATAACGCCAAACCAATGCAGCATAAGAGAAAGAAACAATTTCCCAAAGTCCATAGATCACAAACTACTCAAGACTTAACATCTCCCAGGAAACCAGCAGGCAGGAGATGATGATCATAAAGACCTGGATAACACCTCATCCTCAAGTAGCAGTTCATTAAGCAACTACATTGCTGCATTGCTCATCACCTCCGCTCTGCTTTGATTTAATGAACCAACTATTCCTGGCCTTTTCTGGTAAGGAGCAGGGAGAGAATCTAATTTTACTACTACCACTCTTTCACATATTATTTTCTTAGCATTACATCAGAACAAGCATTTTACTTCTGTTTCACTTTACCCCGGTGGACCACAGCACAGAGAAAAAATTATGTCAAATGAGAAATAAATAGCATCGATTTATATACCAACAAATCATGCTATGTTTCAGCAAATGTGTGAGAGATTTGGGAGTTTCCTTCACCCTGAGCAGCTGTAACAATAAAAGAACAGTGACACAACATGAATCAATAAAACCTTCTAAAGGTCCTCTTTTTACAGACAGATACAGCACCTGCAAGAGACACCCAAGTCATACACATATTTTGCTATGCTTGCTTTTTTTCATCAAATTTTTGATATATATTGAATAAATGTTATTCAATAGTTATGGATACACCATGCTTCCAAACTCTTGCTCTTAAGTGAAATATATATATCAATGCAGTATAAACAATCAAAATTAATACAGTAAGGCAAGGCACAGATACTACAGCAAAGGCAATTAATTACTTCACAGATCTCCTCTGGAGAGCTGAGGTTAAAAGTAACTCGGGAAATAGCAAGTTATTGGCCAGGACTCTAAGTAGACATGAAGGAATTTCTCATAGCCCCATTTACAACACCTGTGGCAAGAAAGATCAGTTGAGTCCTCTTCGAGGACACAATTTTTAATGGGTATTCAGTATAGCATGTAAACTTGAACTAACAATTTACAATGGGCAACAATTCCTAAGCCCTGTTCATAATGCAGATACATATCTGTAAAAATGAGACCAACATAACCTTGCCAAGGGGCAATGAGATAGGCAAAAGCCAAGAAGTTACAGAAAATTAGGAAAGACACAGTGTTCTTCAGCCTGGCTAAGCTAGGTAATATCTTCCAGACATTAGGATGAAATTAAGTAGAGAGAGAGAGGCTGAATTACTTCCAGTATATAGATATTGCCCTCATGAAATGTGACAGGTGACCTACAACATAAAAAATTGACTTAACTATAAAAACTAGAAAGTGAGGATAAAAATGAGAAAAATAAGAGCTGTACTCAAGTATCTAGTAAAAGACACATTGACATAATCAAAGCAGGAGAAGGAAGAAAAAATATCCACCCCATCCAAAAGCTACACCATTAAGTTACAAAGAAATCAATGTTTTTTAAAAGGCAAAAAGCAAAACTACAACAAAACATACCTAGTGACATTCAAAAGAATAATATTTATTAGAAAATCATCTGCCATGGTGCCTGAAGCAATTTTTCCCATCTGTTCTACCATTCCTCCAAACTCAGAACCTTGAGTACATTATTGAAAAGTTTTTAAAAATTGCTTCCTTGCCTTATATTCCTTCAGCCCCACTGCTGGATGGCCTCTATGCTAAGCATGGTGGTGTTACCTTCCAATATGCGTAAGAGCAGAGCTTTAGATTATTCAGAACAACATAGCACTTGTCTAAGAAGGAAGTTCTCAACAGAGAGACACAAACCCGGTCTTGGTTCAAATAGGAATGAAGATCAAAGTGGCAGAAATTGACTTTAATAAGAGTAGGGGACAAGAACTGGAAGGCTGTGCATTCTATCTGAGCAACAGCAGCTATAGGTGTAGTGGTTCAAAATTGACAGCTCTCAGAGAATTCTTTATTCAAAACAAAATACACTAGATGATTCAATTTTAGCTGAATTTTCTCCTTCACTTGTAGCAGTGCCAGCAAAAGAGGTAATAAAGCCAGTTCTCTAGCTTTCAGGCATTTGCACGAAAGTTGTGGATATATTCATGCAGGCAAATTTCAGGTAATTCAGGGACTAAGATACAAAGCTAAGCTGCTTTTAATAAAACATAGAGAGAGTTAGGTTTCTAGCAATAGTATCAGACTCATCATTCTGTCTATATAAGACACAGATAATGTGGACAACATGAACACCTTCCATAACACAGATTCAGGACTCAGGCATCAAAACCATGCCAAGAAGTAATAGCACCAGCTACCCCTCACTTTTTGCATTATTACCCCACACTTTTTGCATTATTGTTACAGGTGAAAAGCCATTTGAGTACATTGGAAAAGCAATCATATCTCATAACACTTCTGTGTGCAGAGTAAAACAAGTTGGTGCAAAGCAAAAAAGGGGAACAAAGAACATGAGGAATCTGAAACCAAAATTTCAACTGCTATGTGCAATCGTGCAACTTCAGTGATATTTTGCAGAACAGCAATCACATGACTGATTACAGCTGACTAGGAGCTATGCACTGTGTAACTGCCCAACAGATCAGCTGCTACAACCAATTATGGTCAAACTCTTAGCACAAAAAATATTACAGCTCCAAATGAATAGCACTATAAACCAGAGGAGCACTGACTTTTTTTTGTTGTTGTTGTTGTCATTTTTGTTCTTCTGGCAAGTTTATAGTTCTCAGACGTAAGAAATTCTGTAGCTCCTTTCATTTTTGTTTTTCCTATTTTTGTCACTATCCATAAAGTTTACCATAGTAGTCACGTAAGAATCCAGAATTACTATCATATTAACAATAAAGAACATAGATCTAGGAATGCATTGTACTGGATGAAGTACCAACAGAGAACTGAAGGTAATCTTCTCCCTCTTTGGGAAAAAAAAAAAAAAGAAAAAAAAAAAAAAGTGAAAATACATTTAAATACACAAAAAATATTCTGAATGCACATACAACACAAGCTACTGTTAGGACAGACCTGATTTTGCTACATGCTCATTACCTGTATGTTCATAAATGTTTATGTTCGTGAATGTTTTTAAATTGGAAATAGAGGAAATTAAAGAGTAAAAATAGGAATAAAGAAATTGTAATAGTACAGAGCAGAGACAGAAAGCAGAGCATGTACAAACTCTTTGGTTAAGAAGACTTCATGCCAACATTAAAACAGTCAAGTAAACTCCACATTAAAAACAATTAATACAGCATAAATGGCTTTTAAGATTGATTTATTCTTAGAAACTTACAAAATTTCAGAAAAGTGTCTTTTTTTTTTTTTAAATCAGTTCAGGATACCACACTCTGTGCTAGCAATATCTCAAATGAAACTCCTGCCTCGATATCACCTCCTGAGAAAATCAAAAAGGAAGCAAAATCTTACAGGAGAAATAAATAAATAAATAAATAAGTGTTGTATGTTAATCTGTTTACTCTCAGACATGGTACAAATATCTGATTTATTCATCTGATTTATTTTCTTAAGGAGAATGAATTGATTATTCTTCCACTCAAGACTACGGCATTAATCCTGTTGACTCCTATCAGAGAAAATTCAAACTCTCCATGAGTTCCAACTCTATTTGCTTTTCTTTTAGTATTCTCTTTCAGCGACAAGTAAAAAGAAAAGTGTCAGACATATAAGCTCCTCCATATGTTTTTAATATGACAGAAAATGTTGTGTTTCACCACTACAAAATTTCACTGCTACCTGTATTAATTTAATACTTTCTTCACTGCATTGAAATCAAAGTCAGTGATTTTAACCGCTGTTAAACGCACTGGAATAGAAACATGGGGACTGTTGTGGATTGAAGTATAAAACATTTGGTGCCCTCCTCCACTTCTAAAGCTACAGTCCATTTGGAAAAAATCCTAAGGAAGCCCAGGTCCTGAGGTTTGTTTATGTGAACTAGAGGCTGTTCTGAATCACATTGGAATTTGTAGTGAAATTGTCTCTAAGGTATAGAGACACTCAAAATACACAAACTTTACACAGAAAATACCTACTTTTTGCTTTTGAAGAAATGAAGAAGACAGACAACCCAGGCAATGGAGCTTGAAGCTGAAGCTACTACTGACATGCTTTACAATCTGAATAAGGGACTCCTACTTCTCTAGTCTATGAGGAGACTATTCTCTTGACTGTATGAAGAAAGGGAAATACCGTTAAATGGCACAGCTGGTCAAAATGAATTCCCAGATAATGTAGTTCTGTCAGCAGTCCTGTCAAGATTGTCTGTCCACATTATACCTGCACAGTGATGTTTCAGCAGTTCTTGCATAGCAAGGCTACAAAAGCTTCTTCCAGGTCTGGAATGATATCATTTCTTTAGAGCCATAGCACAAGCAAAGGCCACGCACACATGCACACACACACACTTGTCATAGCTCTCTACAAGAAGCTGGAAAATGATTTTATTTTTCTTTAAAAGGATAACGCCCATCCTCATTTGCCTAATGTCAGTGCCAAAGGGGATGTTCACGCTTGCATGAGAATATTCAATAGTCCATAACATTAAAAGTTTTTGGACAGATTGAGCTAGGGTGAAAATATACATGGAGACAGTTTGAATATGTATAGAGAGATTTTGGAGTTTACCTCAATATATTTTGAGAATAAATTGATTTTTAGATGAGTGTTATTGCAAGTGAAGTTTTTTTTACAAAGAGAACACTTACAACTCTGGACAAATATCTACATGCAAAGACATTCTGCCTCATCCACCCTGTTTGAAAAGCAAGTGATCTACAGATGGGGGGGTGAGGGAATGACACTTGCAGTGTTTTTAAAAAGATGTTTTTGAAACTATACTGCACACATCTGTCAGTAACTGCAGAATTAATACATAGAAAGTGCTCCTGCACAGATCTTTTGCAGAAGAAACACTCTGGAAAACAGCTGGGGAAGGCATATAGGAGTGATATGAAAGTATATTTCATTTACTTTATTTTTTCCAGATGAGCCAGTAGCAGAACCTCAGCATGTACCAGTCTGAGAATTTTGGAATGGTTTAGATGGTAACAGATCAGCAAATATCGCTGACAGTAAATGTTGATGGGGTGCATTGCTTTTGGTGCTATGTCTGGAAGAGGAAGGACTTCACACAGTAATAAAAGAAGAATGGGAATCTTAAATAATCAAAGGTATAGAAAAGGCTGACTGGCTGTATGTTTTGTGGCAGCCAACTTCTGAACTGTTTGAGCAAGCAGATCTGAGGTTATTTTACTGACATCCTTGAGTATTTATTATATCAATCAGCTGCTATCTCTTAGAACAACTCTACTAACCTGTTAGTTTAATGACAATAATTGTAACATTACAGGGATGTCATTGAAATATCCTTGGGAACTCCTCCTGCATTACAATGTAATTATCTGTTTTGTTTGTCTGCCTCCCCACACTTCACTCCGCACATTCCTCAATCGTAATCTGTATCCACCATATCCATATGGAATTGTTTGCTCACAGTGGAGTTATAGGTCTCAACCTGACCTCACACTGGTGTTACATAATGGCACACCTGTCAAGGCACATAAAATGACTCATCAAGTTGTTCCTAATTTAAATTAACAAAAGCAAAAACAGAATAAGACAAAAGATGACAGTACATTCTTATATCGAATGGTATTTTAAAAATTTAAATAAAAACATCAAATTAAAAAAGTTACTACATTCAGAATCAAGATAAAGACTCCTATCCAGTGGGCATAAACACTTTCAGGGAAATGGGAGAAACATTCACCTTTATTCTATCTATATTAATCCCACAATGTTTGCAAATACACTGGTAAACAGTACTACAGGAACATAAAATTAGTTCTATTCATGCTCCTTCTTGTGGAGAAGTCAAAATAATCACAATTTAGGAATAAATGTTTTGTTAAAGTATTGAAATTATGCCATTTCAGTTGGAAAATTTAAAAAAAAAATGTTGTTTTTTTTTTTTAAATGAATTATACAAGCACAAACTTGATCTAGCATTTTCAAAGTTGAATGCTTCATAGAAGACTTATAAGATATCTAGTAGATATCTAATAGGTATCTAATACCTCCAGTAGGTAGTATCTTTCCAAGTTACTTAAGAATTTGAATTTGGATCCTAATTTTGCACACTAAGTCTGAAATTTTTGTATGTAATATATATGTCACTAACAACAAATGTAAAAGGAATTCATAAATATGCTGGAGCTACACTACCCCCAAGACACTGAAGAGAAAATGCAGTTCTCAGCTCTCTCCAATGGCACATTTTTTTCAGTGCTGCAATAGCAAATGATCTTAAGGTTTTAATTATCCACAGCACTTTTTCCCTTGAACATTTATCAAATATACTGATACTTCAAAGCTTTTGTGACTAAGGTTCTAAATTTCAACAAATATTTTGCACAACCTTTTACTGAATCGGTGCCCTTCTCCATCCTCTGAAATGTTACACTCCCAGATTCTCTGTATATATTATGCAGAATAATATAGTTGCTTTAAAATATATTTGTTTAATTAGGGTTAGAAGAAGTGTTCAAGAAAGTCAGCTATGCCACAGATGAATGAGGCAGCAGGCAGTATATCTAATATAGCTAGCCTCCTAGGGTATTATCCCCAAACCTGCCTCATATTTCCCATATCTAATGATCTGGAGAAGCTCAGCACTGCCTGAGGTGAAGATATTCCTCACATGGTTGCCCTAAACAACAATGACTTTTTGTCAACGTATTCACACAGATTCTCACGAAATGCTCCCCACAGGGTCTTGTCAAGAGCCTATGGTTATATACGTCCTGCAGAAAGAGAAGGAAAGACTGAAGAACACTTCCTTTCCCATTCAAATATATCTTCTTCTAAGCAAACAAGTAAAGGATGAAAACAAATATGTGTGAAATATAATTTCAAAATAAGGCTACTGAGACTTTTACACACAAAAGAAATTTGCATTGCTTTAAAGTGGAGGTGAAAAAGTACAAGTACTTTTGATTTAACATAAGGCTTGCTTCAGTTGGGAACAGGTTCTAGCTCAGTTGGAAAAAAAGATGTGGACAAATGCATACCTGTGGTGAATTCATAATTCATAAATTCACCACTTCTTGCTCTTAATTACCACCCTCAGCTATACATTATCAGCCTCCTCTCAGAGATGATAATGGACCCACTGAGTTTCAGTGAAATGTAAGGCACACTAGTTTAAACTGACAGGTGATAAAGCAGATAAATTAACCCATTTTACTTTGCACTGAAGCAAATTAGGACTGTTTACACATGTAATTCCAACATCTCAAGTGCAAAGACAGTAAGTCCTGGTTGAGGGGCAAGAATAAACAGCTGGATACCATTTAAAAGTCAGATTGTCATCACTCCACACCTTTAGAGTTCACAGTTTGCATTTGATACACTAAATCACTTTAAAAATCAATTTTAGTTAAATCCGTGGGTTTTGTGTTTTATTTTTATTATTATATAAACCACATTAAGCATGATATGTTTAATGGCTGAATGTAATATCCATCTTGTTCTGTCTGGAAAGAAGGGTAAGAAAAAATAGTTTGGTTTTTTATTTTTTGAATATTTGAACAGATTTTTCACAAGGATAATGTTCTGAAGGGCTTTCTTTTATAGATTTTTTAAAGTACCTTCTGATACCCTATACAAATTTTGAAATCCTTAACTAAACAGATAGATATTTATCCAATACCTAATTATATAGCACTTTCTCCAGAGGAAAAAAAAAATAGTAATTTCAAAAAAACAAACAAAAAAAAGGTTGTCGTTGTTTGTTTGTTTTGGGGGGGGTGCTGGGGAGGAGTGTGTGTGTGCGCATGCACGACGGGCTTTCAGGAGTACTCTGCAGCATACCACATAAAACCAACGGTGGGAGTCGCTGCCTAGAAGACATCCTGAATGCAAAAATCTATCATCTGCAAAGCACACATTTAGATGTTCACTGGGTTTATTACTCTGACTTTGGCTGGAAGGTTGATAAAGATTCTGGAAACTGCAAAGGCAAATCTATTTTTTATTAAAAGTTTTGGCAGCAGGATGGGTGCGTGCTTTACAATAGGAGAAGGGTGGGGGCAATGGAGTGCTGAAAAAGCTCCAGTCACAGCACAGAGTTCCAGCACATCTGCTGGAGCAGTGAGCACAGTGATTTCTGAGAGGCTTGTGGTTAACCTCATGGCACGGAATGAATTATTCCCTGATTCCATCCTTCATTAAACCACCCATTCTCTGAAATGTGTCGACGAAGTCAACACATGGCCAGCTACTAATCAGCAAGATGACGGTCCATCCCCAAGATGCTTTCTTTTTGGCCAGAACAAAACAGAGCTGTTCATCCCATACAATTTTAAGCTGTTTATATTGTGTCCTGCCTAAAGGTATGAACAACTATCATGATTTAATTTAAACAGCCTGTACGTACACACATTAATATTGGATGTCATGCAACATGCCTTCCAAGTGCAAACAGTTTTCAGGCCCTCACAACTGCAAATGCAAATATAAATCAGATACAAAGACTAGAGATGCATTGTTAGAAATATTCTAATTCTGAAGGGTAAGGACAGTTCACAGCAAAAGTTGCAAAACAAAACAACAGGCCTAATATAATATCTAGGCACCTCTCAAGAAATTTCTACAAGAAAGCCTTAGGACAGAAATGGCTGGAAGGCTGAAATATTTAGGTATAAATGCATTTACCCTTCCTTGTCATTTGCAAGATCATAGCGTTAGCAATCAGAATTAATTGCTATTATCTGACATTAAGTGACAGGGAGGGAAGGAGAGAGAGAATAAGCATCCTGGGATTTTTTCCGAACTATACAAGTAAACTAAAATGGTGTGTGATCTTGGACTACCATTTAAATTAAGATTTTCCAATGGGGCCACTAATTATATTTCTCTTGCTTTTTAATGTTCAGATTGAAAGGTGTGATTTGCTGGAGTACCATGTTAATAACTGCAACAGGTGTTGAAGAGAGCTGGTCCCTGAACAAATGAAGTGCCACAAAATAGCTCTGAGAAATTAGCCTCCAGACAACTCCAACAAGGCACTTCAAGCCAGCCACTTCAGGCACTGGAGTCTTTATGCTTTCTTTCCCCATCTTTTACAAAGGAGATAATATTATCCTATTATTTCACAGGGAGGCAATGAATTGCTGAACTCTTGTAATGTGCAATCTGGGAAAGCCCTCTGACTGGTATAAATGGTATAAAATACATAAGGCATGTGAATTACAAAGAAGAAGAATAAAGCATAACTTTGGTTAGCTACTCATTCAGAGTGCACTGACTATCCTCGCAGTGTATTTGGACAAAGAGCTCGCTACAGGGTTGTTCTATCACCAATAGGCTGGCTGGGGGCTCCAGGGAGTTCCTGGATGCAGAACTAAACCATTTTAGGAATTCATCTAAGTGCTCACTCTTTCTTCTACCATGTCTTAATTTTGAGTTTAAATAAAGTGGGGCTCTGTCACTGCTGATTTGAGGGAAGAGTTACTGTTGTCTGATGGTGGAGGGTAAGCTTCCTTGATCATGGGAAAAATAAAATAAAATGTCATTGGAGAAAGGATTCTGAAAGAAAAAAGAGCAAAGATTAAATAGCTATATGTGGCAGCAGTTTCCAATGTAATAAGAGAGGAAGATTTTTGCAAAATGCATTAAGACACTCAGTCAATACATTTACACGAGAGGCTGTTTTGCTCATACTGATGGGGGGGGGAGGTGGAGCTGAACACATTTGCAGAACTAAAAGATTTATGCTTTGTACAACAAGTGGGTGAGATGAAATACAATGGTATAATAGCCTCTAAAAAAAAAACTGTGCCTACTTCACATTTTTTAAAGAGAGCGAGAGAAGTTTCATTCATCTCAGAAGCCAACTAAAAAGTATCTCTGAATTTTTGGCAAAACCAAAAAGCCATTAATTGCTGAGTTTGGATTGAGGATAGTGGTATATTCTTAAACAAGATTCTCCCTTTTTTTCTTTTCTTTTTTCCTTCAATAAAACACCCAAAGGCCAAGAGAAAAGCCCTTCAGTGTTGTATGCTAAGAACATGTGACACTAGGGGGAGCTAGTATGAGCTGGCAAAATTTAAATTTTAAACCAGTATTACAATAGGAAGTTCCAAGCAACCTTAAATTACAGACACCAACATTCAAGTCATCTATCATCAGGAAGAGGACGTTACTCCTAAAGTTCAGCTTGGCTGAGCTCTCATTTGAACGTTCCTCCAGCCTCCTCCTTTGTCTTCTTCCCATGCTTTTTACGAACAAGTGAGCCTAAATTACAGTAACACAACTAATGGCCTCTTTTTCCTCACTTTTTCCAGTGTTCAACCTAATGCATTATAAATGGACTAAAGAGACGTTTCAAAGGGACTAAACGCCATTCTGAAATTTAGGTCTCATTAGCCTTTTTTAATTTTGTATCCAAAAATAAACAAACATATTACTGTTTACATTTACAATTTCATCCTGCTTGCACAATTCCACAATTGCTTATTGTCACAGTTTTAAACACCCTTTGGCATCACTCCTTTTCTCCTGTCCATCAGGGCAATATATTTCATTGTCTTTGCCAGCTCTGTATTGCCTCAATGCACCATTCCAAATTTCAATTTGCCAAAAAGAAGCTGTTTCTTCCATCAGTTTTACAAATACTAATCCTCTTCACTTGCTTTATATTTATTACATAAATTGTTGGGGTGTAGGAGAGGATGTTCAAGGAAGAGTGATGTTAGTGTTACAGTTAAATAAACAAAATAATGTAAATCAAGACATGCACCTAAATGAACCTGAATGTCATTATCACTGTAAACCCTGAGCTTTCCTTTCCCTGCCCCACACACATACACATTTCATTTTTCCTCTCCTACACTGAGTCTTGTCTGAAATAAGATCTTTTGCTCCTCAGAACTGGATCATTTCTTTTACATGTTCTGTAAAATGCTTTGTACAAGTACCACAGAACAAGCAAAGAACAAGTCAAATAGCTGTTCAGATACCAGTATGGAATTAGCCTAATTCCCAGTTGGCAGGTATGCACCATAATTAACATTTCAGTGAACATGTCCAAAAGCTTTATTGTACCTTATTTTCTGAGACAATATTTCACATAGAGGCTAAGGTGGATGAAACAGCCTGATGAAGTGTGAATAAAACTGTAATACTGCTTCTGCTCATTACTTGCCCATTTTTATAACATATATAATGCATTATAAATTATAATATATAATTTATAATATGCTAAAGCTGTCGGCTTTCATAAGTATTATACAACACAAAGGAAAACTTTATTTCACTGCTCTAAGATGTGTCAAAATCATCCACTCATTTTTAAGATAATAGATGACATTAGCAAATAAACGTGTTGTTTGCAGTCACTTATCAAAATAAACTTGGTTCTTACAATCTAATTTACTCAATATAGTTTAAAAACAAACAAACAAAAAAAAAAAACAACGGTGAATTAACAAGTCCAAATAAGAAGAAATCAAAACCAAAAGCCACATATCAAAAGCAGTTTTGCACATTAAGAAACATATCATCCTTATGCTCATGTTGTTACTTGGAACATATTAAATGGCATTTCCTGTGTTTACTACAAAAAAGGTTTCCTTAGTTTATACATGAAAACCCGCTGGGATTTAGCCTTCAGTAACATTAATACTGATAACGTTCAGGAAAAAAAAAAGAAATAAAAATAAAATTAAAGCTGAGCAAGTGACATCTGTTTCAGACATAAATCACAACACCTATAAAGGCAATAATAATATATACACACCCATCTCTCTGCACGTATATACTAAGTATATATATATATATATATATATATATATATATTATATCTCTGCATGTAATATATAAGTCTTATTTAGGCTATATAACAAAAGACTTGCCTTGTGTGAAGTCCTTTATGTTGCAAAATAAGGAAGAAATTTGGATTCATATACCTTGGTCTGCATATTCCCCTGTGATTTCATTTCTTACTCATATTAAAGCAACCAAAAAAAATTTACCAGAAGAATCAGCAAAAACAAAAACAATATCATAATCAAAATAGTAGTCTTATTTTTCTATTCCTGCGGCATACTTTGAATAATTTTGTCATAATGTTACCAGTAGACATGAAATAATTCAAGAATAGAAAAGCCTGTATACTAACTACTCAAAGGTAAACGTAGCCTATATTTAGCATTCAACACGTACTCTTCCCTAAAACCTAATTCACATGGGAACTTGACCTTTGGTCTCAGCCCTATTCTAATTACAATTATTTTGCTCCTTTTGTCTGCTGGGCCAAGCTCCAAAAGAATTTTTTTTGTTTGTTTGTCTTGTTTGTCTGATGAATAGAAGTTTTGGCACTGTGGATTTATCAAAGCTGAAAACAGAAAAAGAGATTTCTTGTACCCTGTGGTCTGGGTAAACTTCCAGACCTTGTCAACTGATAATCATCTCACTGCACTGTCATTCTCCCAGCATTTGTTATTGCTTCAGACATAAATGTCATCCACTTATTTGTGCTTCATAAACAGGTATGGCTGATCTTCTGTTTGCTTAATCAGAAGATAAAGGCAACTCTGAAACGGTTGTTTCTTTTGCATGGCAGTGAACATATATCTAAAGAACAACTGCTGCTATGATAGCTTAGTCTGTCATGCCATAGCTGAAACCTGGTTCCTAGCAGTAAAGAGTGTATTAACATTTCAGCTCACATCAGAAATACACTTCTGCAATAAATCTCCTGATCACCTCTGCTTACTGATATTTCTTTTGCACCATGAAAGGGTCTCAGAGAGCATAAACTACCATACTCTTCAATGAAACTCCAGGAGCACACCTAACTCACCTCATCTGCTCACAGATGTTCACTTTTTGGGGCCAGACTAGAGCTACTCTGAAGTAAAACACACAGAAATTAGCATATGTTGGACATTGGGACCTCAGCACTAACTTTAACATGTTACTGAGCCACTTCTAGTGACCAACCTCATGACTTGCTAATGCAGCCAGAACCAGCAGGACTTGCTACCAAAAAAACTCAATCCATTAACAGCCGCAGTAGCAACAGAGGTGAGAAGGCAACATGAAAGAAGGTCAAAAGCTGTAAAGCCTCAAACCTAATAAGCAAAACGCTACAAATGAGAACGCATTCAAACTTTTCTGAATTAAATACTTCTCTATCAGGAATACAGTTTTAGCAAAATCTAAATATTTCATCAATAAGTACTAATTTTGTCAAAATAATACTGCAGTTATCAAAGATCTTTTTTGTAAATGGTATACCTGCTCAACACAATGCAGAACCACACAGGGATGCCTTCACCAGGAATAAATAAGCTACTAGGCTAAAAACGAAGTCTGTCATGTAATTCCCCTAGAATGCCCAGACAAACATCACGCCAACTTTTTCACCAGGTTTATTTTATTTGAGCAGAGTTCTTTGTTGATGTAGCTGTTTCTGGTCCTCTGAGAACTAGCCCTGGCCTCCCTGAACACCACTGCACTGCACCCAGTAAGCATACCTTTTTTTCCCATCCATTCCCTTTAATACATGTATTACATTTTCAGCAATTACTTTCCTTTTTCTTTTTTTTTCCAGAAGATGCATCAAAAGAATTACTTCAGCTTGCAGACACAGACACATCAGGCATAAACTGTAACACACTTTGCTGTTGCACTGAGAGTTTCTTCAGAGATGCCAAGCCCCACCACCACAGCTCACTAAAGACCAATAACACACTCCTTCCCGTAGCCTCCATCGTCCAGATAGAGGCATACTGACAAAGCATCTGAAGTTTTGACTAAGGATGTATCTAACTTGTTTACCTGCGTATTATTGGGTATTATACGCTCAGTGTGCTAACCAGATAGAGCAGGGAAAAAAGATCACCTTTTCACCTTGCCCTGTGGCAGGCTGCTGCTCCTCAGAAGTAGGGGAGCATCTTCAGATGAAAGAGGTTTCTGGGGGATGAGATGAGACGATAGCTGACAGCACATGGGTGGTGACTAGACTGTTTCTGCAAAAAGCAGGGAGCTGAAATAAAGGTCCTACAGAAGAGAGAAATTCGATCTTTTTTCTTAGAGTCTTAGAAGAGTCTGATTAGAATTCACTGTAACTCTGATAGCCATGATGAGCTTCTGGACTGAGAGCATGGAGAGAACAATCCTCCTACAAGGGTACCGTGGAAAGGGGGGAAATCTGTTTTCAATCTTTATGATTTTTATTTTCCCTATGATTTTCAGTTTCTGAAATTTACTATTGTAGCTTTCTAGAACTGGGAGATTCCAAGGCCAGCTGATGTATTTGTGTCTGAGGAAAGGTACAAAGTATCTTCCTTCTGATAATAACCTGCAGAGAGGCTGAGGAGCCAAGACAGTACTTGTATATTAATTTTACACCCCACAGGCTAATAGCGTCATCTAAGAAGCTATTGCTGTCAACAATTCAACAGCCATAAGTGATCCAAAGTAGTTATCATTATTTTTGATATCCAAAATACCATAATCTAATCAATCTTTGGTATTCATGCATATTTTGATCCTTAACAGAGATCCACATAATCACACAATGTTGCACTGAAGAATTAACAAAACATTTTACAGAAGGGTCAGCAATACAGGGGATGACTTTTTGCTAATGTCATTTAAAACAGACCTAGAAATTAACTTTACTCCCTGACTTCCACATACATTTTTAGTCGTGTGGATCCACAATCTTTTCCAAATAATTTGCCAATATTTATAACATCCAAGCACAGAATTTTATAACACCTCTTAAAAAAAAAAGTATAACCAATACATTTATTGACAAGATCCTTTTTTTTTTTTTTTTTTTTTAATACTTCCATGTATATGAACATGGACAAAATATCTGTCTTTTCAAGTGATAAGTGGTTTCACTGTACTGCTGACATGAAATGCTTATGTTTGTGGAGGGCCAAGACATACATTACAACAAGAGGTGTGCTATAATGGCATAATTAAAGTTACATAAAAATACAGGTGACTACAACAAAAATACACTCATGGTTCGCAGCTCCCTCTCTCCTGCAGCAACATCAGACACAAAAAAACCTAGGCAGTATCAACAGAAACATCAAGATATCAAAGTTCCCTTCAGAATTTCCAACAGAAATACCAAGCACAGAGATGGAGCCAAACTATGCTTATGGTTTTTTGTTTGTTTGTTTGTTTGTTTTTTATGATGCAGAAGATTTTAGGGATCCATTATCCTGGCACGGACTTTCATGGTAGACAGAATCTGGAGAAACTCTGATCTGGGGAAAGTTATCCCAATTTCTTTTCTATTCAAAGCCCAGTGCGCTAAGAAGCTTTAGTGAACCCTACAAATGAGTAGTACCCAAATAGTCTGCATTTCCCACGAATTACATTCAGTCAGTCCAAACACATGCAGAAGTGTTAATTCCACCTAACAGTTTGGCTCATCATACTTTATTCCCTGAGACACCAGCTTTGGAAGAGGATACTTCTAGGGAAACTATTAGAAGCCAGAGTCCTTAAAAAATAATAATAATCCAAGTAAACAAGTACACTTTTCTAATCTGTCTTTAATACTCAAATAGGCCAATACATCTTTCAAAATAACTGCCTCTTCTGCAGCAGTACTGAACTCTCCTACCTACACCATTACAACTATATGCTTCTTTCTAAGTAAGGTTGTTAGCTTGGGGCTCTCATATTCTTAAGAGTTTGTGAAGCAGTACAACAGGTAAGAAGCTGTTACAACGTAAAGTAGTGCACATATTAATGATAGGTGCAATTTGGTTACTAACATAAATGATCATGGACAGCATTGTTAAACAGACTTTTGATGTAGAAGTAGAATGAGCAGAGAGAGGGGGGAAAGCCAATTTAAATCAAGAGTTTCCAAACATGATAAAAGTGCCACAGATGAGGCATATGTGTTTGTTGTGAACAAAAGGAACATCTTTTAAAGGGAAAAGACTATACCAGTACAGCTTGCTTGTTTCTATAATATTTTTCGTACATCAGCAAACATGGCTGGTGGTGGAATAATTCAGTTAGGATTATATTTCCAAGCCATTCCAAAATACAACTGTTGACCAATACTGGGTTCATAGACAGGTGTAAAAAAATATGAAGCTCTATTCTGGAACAGGAAAGGCAGAAAAAAAAAAAAAAAAAAAAAAGATTTTCTCAATTGACTGATTTGAGACAGAACATATAATATGGACCAGATATCAGACTGTCCTTGCTCCAACAACTATTAGCCTCAGGACAAAGTGTTTTGAAGGTATTTTATACCTAAAGTGACATTAAAATTCTTGGGTGTTTTGTACATAGAGAGGGCATATAAGAGGATCCAAAGCAGTCCACAGGTGCCAGATAGATTTGCAGTGTCCAGTGTAATAATAAACAGTCCCAGAGCATGGTTATGGTTTCATGTAGGCTGAGCAACACTACCACATTCAAGTATTGACATGCCCAACCATACACCCAGTTCACTCTTCATACTGAATTTTCTCCTCTTCTCTTCTCCATTGTGATTTGTTGCCTCACTAGTTGTAGGAGCACAACTCTCAGTGAGATTGCTGATCTGCATCAAAGTACAAGGAAAAAAGCAACTGCAGGAGTATTTTCAAATAAGAACAGTTCTTTTATCTGGCTCACAAAACAATTTCAGAGTTTTGCTTCCACAGAGGAGGAATATGGGTGCTGCAAAGTAAAGTTAGCATAAAAATACATTAAGCTGGTACTGTTGCTGAGTTTTATACACCAATCTGTAGCTGATTGCAACAGGTCAGTGAAATGGGAACATCAACAGTAAAATAGTAAACTCTATGGAACTTACAAAGTGGAGTGGGGAGCAGACAGCAAGTATGGGAATATCCTGTCTTTCATAAAACAGTTTTTCTAATAATTTTTGATAACTCCCTGTTTAATATTGCCAGACTTTTCAACAATAAATGAAGAATTATTTTTTATCGTCTTCTACATATCCATGGGTGGGCTAATTTTCATCTGATAGCAATAAGTAATTTCATCATGAAGAGACTTTGTGGGTTCCTTTACACTGCTGGAGTAGTCATTTAACAAATTAGGAAGTGGAATTGAGCAATGATGGGACAAAACGTCTTCTGGCAGTAACAAGGAGTCAGAAGAAAATTGGGAGGATGTCAGAACAAAGTACTTATATTAAGCTGTTCTTGGCTAGCTCACTCATTCATATTTACGCAACATCTGCACTTAAGGTAGGATTCATGAAGCTGCCTCTAGAGGAACTGGCCCAGGACAAAGGGGACTCAAAGGCTGCACACATTGTCATGGTACAATTGACTTCATCTGCCCTTGAAAGTTCTTTGCTTGTTAGGCTTTCTTCTCACACAGTTAATATTTTTCTCAAGAAACGACAGTAACAAGATCTGATGACTTATGTAGTCAGGTCAACAAGTCAGATGTTGCAACACAAATCCATTTGTAGTTCCAGAATCAATTTACATCAGATTTCAGCAAAACTTAGCCTAGTCTGCTTAGTTTCCATTCTCTGGTAGAGGAAGCTATGAGGGAACAATACCAACCATTTGCTTTCAGTAGTAGAAAGCTCTTCCATAAAATGAGAAGATTAAATAAACAAGTAATAACTGTGGAATTACTTGCTAGGTTACAAATGCTGCACAGCTATCTCTTTCTCTATGTTAATTGCTCCACATTTAGGAAAGAAATGACCTTTATTCTTTAGTTCTCAGAAGGTCACCAAAAGGCTGTTTCTACTCCACATACTTGAGACATTTTATCTACAAGAAAGATGAAGAGTTAATTGCCTGTGGAGGTTACAGAAATCTACCTACACAGTCAGTATCCAAAACCATGGGTAGATCTGTTCACTTTGGGAAGAAAGTAAATGGAATGTCAGAGTTCTTTCTGTAAAACGAACTGAAGTTTACTTCTTGGCTAGGTTACAACACCTCACAGAATTTCACTGAAGCAACTACATCTAAATGAGTATTTTTATTCTGAAAAATGTATTAATAACAAGTGCACTACAGGGTTATAGCTTTTTGAGATGCACCAATTACTATTTCAATAAGTGGTATATCAACACAAAGTTGTCATAAATAAACAAATGAATCAGTTTGACACACAAAGAACACCATTCATAGTAGAATCCTAAATAAGTAACACCGATCAAAGTAAAGCATAGAACTGCAGCCAACAAAGAAATAGCAAGGTGTCATCGTATGTTAGAAGACATGCAAAAATAGCGACAAACAGATCCTAGCATAAGGAAAAAGCAGCCCCATCATCTGTATCACATTTTCTAGTCAAGAATTTGGGATACTGATGATCTGCTGCAAACATAACCACCCTTCCCCAACACACACTACTTCTGCTAAAGGAAGACTTTGCACCACAGGGGCAATGAAAGAGTTACCAAAACAAAAAAAAGGGGCAGATACTTGGAAGTATGAGTGTAATGGTTTTAACTATATTATTGCTGAGAATATCTTTTCTACAGTAGTATACTTTCTCCACAGTAAATAGATATAGAATAATACATCTTTGACTATACTGCTAAGATTTCAGTTATACCAGCTCCTGGCTTTTTATCATACGAGGTTTATTTCCTGCCCCCTCCTTTTTCCTCCCATCCTATAACAAAACAGGGTACAATGCACAGAAACCATATAATACCAAATTAATTTAGGTGTAGTATGGTTTGGATTTTTTGTGTGGTTCGTTGGTTGGTCCAGATTTTGTTGCCAATGGAGATGTGTGTGTGTATGTTTTAACAAATATCTGTGGTTCCAGAGGCTGGGAAAAGAATAACTTGTCTGAACCAAAGAACCTTGGAGAGCTCCACATAGATTTTTGCCTTGAACCCCAATAATATTTCTGTGCATCCTCTTACTAGATGGTCTTAAAACACAGAAATAGAACTTCAAGTCAAGCATTTGTTATTAATCTTTTTATTAGCCCCTCTTTCTGTACAGCTACAGAAATTATTGCAGAATACTTCCATAGTTTTAATATCACTTGTTTCAGTCACAGTTGTCTATTGTAATGCATGGGCATGTGTATGCATGGATTTTTAATGAAATCATTCACACAATTATTGGTCCCCTACTTGCTTCATAACTCTAAGCTTTATTGTTTGCTTAAACACATCAAGGAAAATCCAGAAATAGTGAAGTTTGTCACTGCCTAATCCAAAATTCATGTGTTTGTGTGTATGTAAGTGTACACAGACATGCTGAGTTCTGGCTAACAGTAATTTTTAAATGATTATGTCCAGGCAAAATTTGGCAGCGACAACTTCTGACATCTGTAGTGACACTGCAAATAATATGTTTAAAATGTTAATGTTATTTTTCTTTTTCTTTCCCAATTTCAAGTGCTGTAAAGTAAGCCTAAAGAGAAACATTCTGTATTCCTTTTGATCTAATTTCCTTTTTTATTTCCACCACAATATCTTTCCAGGCTGTGCCTTTAAATACCATGTTCACATGAGCTGGCTATGGCCACTCTCTTCAAGTGATATCTGGATCAAATTCTATTCTTTGAAGCTAGCCTTTTCCTTCTTTAAAGGCAAAATTGCTTCAATAGCAACTCTTAAGTTCAGCTTAACCTCTGTGAGCTGGGAAACCAGACCTGATTTAGCACAGGTTAAGCAACAGGCCCTTTCATCCATGAAACTGCAGAATAATTTAAGTTGGAAGGGACCAATGGAGGTCACCTAGTCCAACTCCCAACTCAAAGCCTCAACATCGTATCAGGTTGCTTGGGATCCACTACAGACTTTGCATCAAGCCTAAAACTGAGGACGTAGTTTTGTCTCAGATGCTATTGCAGGTAATGGTACAAAGAAGGAAACAGCATACATGCACAGAGAACAAAGAGTAAAGGATAACTATGCAGCTGTGTGTAGTGCTGCCGAGATTCAGTTAGTTTTACCTATGCACTTTGACACACACCACCAACAGCTAACATGTCATGATAATTTCACAGAGCGTAATTACTGGCCAAGCAAAATTTATTTCAGAAGTGACAGCATTAATACTTAGTAGTAATTGATATAATTAAATTCACAGCATAGTATCTTACTTTTATTTGGGTGGAGCTGCATTCAGATTTAGAGCTCACTGAACTGTGAATATTAAGAAACCTACTATGACAGCAGATAATGTAAACAATCTACAGCCAATTCTTGGTTAAAGTAACTAATTCTGCTATTGAAAATCAGCAGCTCAGGATTACTTAGTAATGCTCTTTGTTGATAACTTCAGGTCTACATATCATGCTCCCGTTGGACTAGGCTTCCTCTGGGATTTGCCATTAGAATTTGTTAGTTGACTCAACTTGTAATAAAAAATAAATAAATCACTATTTCTTTCATTTGACTACACGATATGTTTTTGGATTCCATATTTCTGATTACCACCATAAAAATACATGAAAATTAGTTGTAGGACTAATAAAAATCTGAATCTAAGAACCAGATCAAGGGGTAAAGAAGAACATTCCTCTTCTTTTTTCTTTGTTTCTATCTAGCTGTTACTAACATACCTGAGAACAGTAATACTACTTCTAGCTAAAGATGATTGAGAAATGAAATACAAACTTGCACTTCATCTAAAGTTTGGATCAATAATCCACTCACTTCATTTAATCTCTGCAACAAAATACAAGCAAAAATAGAAGACACTAACTAGTAAGAAAGAAAAAGATTGCAATAATGAAAAGAGAAATACAGGAAAGTCATCCATTTGGAAATAAAACATATTTCAAGCTTATAGTGAATCATGCTGTCTTTTACATGATGCCAGGTACAATCATACTGAGCAGAGGTTTACACAAAAATATCAAGTGGTACTCTCTGAGGACAGCTTGAAGCCTCTGATTTTTTTCCCTTAGTGTTTTGGTTTATCTGTGCACATTCTTTGGGGAACAAGGAGGTAGACAGATGAGAAAGATTTGTTCCTCTACCTGTCTGAAGACAGATTTCTTTTTTTTTTTTTCTAATCTCTCTCTTCATGCACTGTGAATTCTTCCTTCTTTCTCAAACACAGCTCCTCCCACTGTTAAAAAATAATCAAATAAATAAAAAGGTAAAACAAAATCACATTCTCCTTACCTGTGATTTCTCTCTGAATTCAGGTGTTTGTTGAAGGACACTGACAAGATTAAGAACAAACACATTGGAAATCCTAAGTCAGGATATGAAGTCAAGAAGACGAAAAGATGAATGAATTCAATTTACCTGAATTAATTCAAATAAGGCAGTCTTCTTTAGTCAAAACTCAAACTGAATCTATACCAGAATTCTTTACAAAGCGTCCATCAGTATTTGATAAAATACTTGCCTATATTTATAGCAACTAATTATATTAATACCTATATGTATAACTATACATTTGAGTGCCAAGAAAGCTCTTAGACTAAAAATAAATGCTGACAAACAGAACTAATTTCACATTACAATGCATTTTTTTTCTTTTTACTTGGCCATTGAGATTTCTTCGCAATGATGAGTAAATAACTAGAATTACAATATTCCACATTACTTTTCTGTGCAAGTGAAAGCCTTAGCAAAACTAAAAGGGCACTGAAAAGAATTCATGGAAGGTCTAAGACTGGCATAGCATCAACCCTCAATGTGCCATCTGGCAAACTGTTTTGTTTACTTCTTTACTTCGGCTACTTCAGACGGGTGAGTGGATGAGTAGGAATTTACTGGATGTTTTCCATCTTTGGCCTTTTTTTTTTTTTTTTTTTTTTTAAATGTGTGTGACCAAAGAATCCCTTTAGTCATTGTGGATGATCGTCGCTTCTCTAATCTCTTATGGATTGTTCACCTGTTTTTCTCATTTATTTATTCACTCCATTTTTTTTTAAAGGGGGAGGAGAGGGGGATGGACAAATATTATGTATTTGCCATGTAGTGCAGCCCTTCAATTTCTCTCTTCCACTTAGGATGTCTTGCTGCTCTTTACTCCTCCTGGCCCCTTTTGAGTACCAAATGTCTCATAAAGGTCATGATCTGGTACACATTGATTTTTCTTATTACAAGATGGAAAAAACAATTCTTGGCAGGGTTTGGGTTTAATTTGTATTTGACACTGTATTATCACTGTAGGAATTTGTGCTTTGCTTGATAATTTCTGGGATGTCTCTCTTATTGGACTTTTTGCCTCACCTTAAGGTAATGAACAGAAACAACTTGATATTTTCTCCACTTACAAATCTTTTAAAGTCTTTCCCTTGTTGAGTATTTTACTTCCAGAAGATCCAGTTTCATCCTCTTGCAAAATTTGTTGTGGATGAAATAAAAAATTCCTTGGGAAAAAGCACAAGTCTCTGGATAACGGGTTAACTATGCTTCCACTCTTAAATTATTGTGTATATTGATACAGCTACCATATTTCACTCAGAAAAAGCTGCAGCACTGTCATATGCAAGATGAACCTCCTATTTACCAAATGAAATATATGTAATGTTTTGCCATGAAAGCATGTACTTGTGCGTATATACATTCATTTTAAATGCACAATGAAAGAAAACTGTGTGTTTTCAGAAGGAGCACTGAAGTATCATGTATGTACGCTCCATGAAGTTCAGTCACTACGCACAGTGTCAATGCAGTATGCTGCACGCGGTTTCCATTCTGTTCCCCTCAATGCTTTTGGAATCAATTGAAGTCAAAACATCCTGGAAGGAAAGTTCAGTTTTTGCACCCCTGGTTTCAATTATTTTTAAATCTGACGCACAAACACAGCTTTTTAAGATATGTGAGTGGAGTGCCAAATAAGGATCTTTTGATTTTTTTGAAATACATGTGGTTGAAATCTGAGACCTGCCTGCTGCCAAGCCACAGTATTTGGAATAGAGCACTGGCACAAGAAAATAAGCCATTGTTCAGAGTATAATTTTAAGAGGAACTGTCCTGCAAAAAGGAAAACGTGAATTCCCAAACTTTAGCTCATGGTTATAAGACAATCCTATAATCCTTTTTTAAACACTTTAAAGTTGAAATATAGATTCTATCAATGTTTATCCAAGCTCTCAGAAGTAATCTTTTGATATAAACTATACTACAGTCTTCTTAATTCTTTTCTACATTATAAAAGGAATAAAAATTACATGAGATGCAATACACCATTTCATCAATGTTATTTCTTGTCCTGTGCTATATGTGTTCACACTATTTGATTTTACATGTAGCTCTTTCAGTATTTTTACTGTTGATTGTAGTAGGAAATAAATTATTACAATAATAATAATAGGCTCTTATGAGATAAAAGGTACCTCTTGAGGGAAATACTGTATCATTAAGTAAAGTTGAGTATTCACATTACTGATATCAGATGCCAATGGGCCAGATTTGAAATACATATATATAAGTACTTGAACATTTATTCGCTGTCATTGTAATGAAGTCACATCTTCAACCACTGGCATTCCCAGGATGGATTGAGTTTACAAAGTTATGAGAATTTAAATGCAAAAAGTGCTTCATAGGTTAATGAGCACTGAGAAATGAATACTATTACAGATAACTTTTCCTGGGATGATGGATAGAACAAGGTAAACATGACAACATAAAGAGTGGGTAGAGAAATTTGCTATTTAACTTTTGTGACGTTTAAGACTATGTTAGAAAGCAAATTGCTACATATCATGGACGTTCACACATAAAACTGATCAAAGCTGAAAGGTTAAAGAGAAGACTGTCACCTTGAATGAGAAAGTGAGTAACCTACTCTAACCTCAGGTAGCAAAACAAAGGAAAACCATCTAAATAGGAAAGCAAATCATCTTTCAGATCATTAAACAGAAGAACAAAAACAGGAGATTTGCTGATAATTTATTCTAATAAGAGAAATAATACAGTCAATGAGAAGAAGCATAACAGCTATCTCACAGCATACATGTATATAGTGACATCTCCATTGGTTTTAGGTCTTTAATAAATGTGCTCCTTCCAGCACTCAATGCCAGACTCACAAAATCACAATGTCTAAACTGAACTTAGAGGAGGGAAAAAATAAATAAATAAATAAATAAATAAATAAATAATCTTAATGTCACACTCAAGGCTGAAGCTTCAGCTTTCTCACTTTGTGCCTGGTGAATACACATACTAACTGAAAGTCTTTCATCAGTTTGCCACCCAGCTTTCACTACAATACAAGCTGGAGCCTAGTTAGTCCTAGACCTACCTTTGAGAGAGTAGAAAGAAAAGAAAAATAACACGTTTACTAAAAATGATGCTTTCTCAGAGAAGAGCAGTGATATCACTGAATTTTAAGTTGTCAGCATTAAGAGAAAATACTGGCTTGGACAACCCAAGAAACAAACTCCTAGGTTAAATATTCCAAGCTGCCTCCTGGAAGATTCTGTTAATTAGCAGGTTAGGCACCTGCTCTAGAAAACTTTGGAAATCAGTGTCACTGCAATTAGCCACAGGGATGTTTCACTGAGAGAAAGAGATACAAAATCCACCTTTAATAAGCAAGATGAAGGAACCAACAGTTTTCCTCCATGCAACAGAAGGCAGAGCATGGACAAAAAGAGCCTGCTCCTGCACAGGCTCAGTCATGGGAGACAATGCTGAAATTCTCAAGTACTTCCTAAAGAGACCATGGGCCAACCTGCCCAAGCAAAGCAGCCCCTCTGCATGGAGCTCCAGCTGGCCTGCAAAGCAAGAGCAAAGACGGAAGAAACATCTGTCAACATGAGACACCAGGACCCTTGACTTTTTGGTTCAAGTTTGCCCTGTTTGTTATTGCACATAAAGCCCCAACTTTAACCAAGTCCCAGAGCATGACAGAGATGGGGGGTTATAAGAAAAAAATCAAATTTGCCTTACAATCAGAACACCATTTCCCAAACACCAACATACTCCTCACTGCCCATGGATTAGACCGATTTTACATAGCTTCACATTATAACTGTCTTATTTAAGTCATTTACAGAAATGGAAATTACTCCAATGTTTATGCTGTTCTTAAGAGCTTTTTCTCAGATTGTTTTGCCTTGTAAATAATTGACTTTCCCTTTTTCTACTCATCCTTCATTTAGATTAACACCACTCAGGATGCGATATGTCATGCATAGAGTGATGTAGTGTCAGTATGTACTGACATAGTGTGGACAAAGCCCACCCTAGATAATTAATATTGAAGTGGGGTGCGTGTTGTGCCTGTGTGTGCATATGTGCATTTGTTTGCACTGAAAAGAAACAGAGCAAAACTTATTGTAGTGCCTCTCATCTGGCTTCAAGTCTTTGTTATGTCAATACTCTGAAATAATCCTAACCCAAATATTTTCTTTTGATGCCATAGAAGCATTAATGCATGATAGATACATTTGGAAATTATTTATCACTCATTAAAGATCTCTAAATAGAAATGATGTGAAACACAAACTACATGCAAGGTCTAAAAACTAACTCCTTTGGTCTCTGAGGTACTGAAAAATCTCACGACATTCTCAGAGCAAACAATGCTCAAGAAACAGTTGATAAAAAGGCTCAGAGCTTAAACTGAGTTCGAACAGAACTTTCAGACATTTTTTTCCTCCTAGAATTGCCTTCAGACAGGGATTCCATTCTCCATCACTCATTGTGCTTGGTTTTCTAACTAGAGGATTTCCTTCAAAGAAGATATATGGAGCAACTGAATAAATATAGCTGGGAAAACTAAGGGGTATGCTACAGCGAGCCACCAGGCAGTACTAACAAAAGAGTATTTCCTGAAATAAACGTCTCATGATTGCTGCTACCTTTCCTCAGGCATTATTAGGAAAGGTAAAGTGATTCTGCCTCATCTGGAGGCCTTCAACTGGCCTCCTTTAATTAGCATCCTCATGAAATTTCTGAACTGTGTAACAACATTTCTATGAAATCCATATGCAAATGATTCAACAAAGCTAAGCAGGCATTGAATGCTACTTGCAATGAGAAGTGATCTCTTCAGCAGGTGCCTAGTTCCTGTACATGTGCTTTTTGTTTGTTGACTCCATTTTTTTTTTTATTAGAACCATGCAGATTTAGATCAGTTAGGGTTGCCCTTTTCAGTTACACAAAGTATCAATCAGGCTGTAGCAGAAGCAGGTGGACCTACTTTCAGCTGCCCCACTGTCCTCACACAGAGTCTGTATCTTGATACAAGACTTCTACTGCCTGGAAGTAAATATCCTACCTCTAAATATGTTGCCCATGAGGGGAAGATTTTTTTTTTTTAAAAAAAAAAAAAAAAAAAAAAGGCAGTAGTGCTAACAAAGTTTATTTATTAGGTTGATCAGACCTATTGGCAACAGTGTAATCAAAGGTGAAACTTTGAACAAGAATCTTTTGAAGAACTTTATGACTACGAACCCTACGACCACAAGCCACATAAAGTAATATTCTGACATCTTGTGAACAGAAGATCATATTTAATAAATCTAGCTGGAAAGAAATCAATTATTCAGATACAGTATTATGTAAGCAAAAAAAAAAAAAAAAAGTACCTTTATGATGCACTCTTGCTCACTGAAACTGTTGTACTTCTTTCTTATCTACGATTAAACCACCAGTAATGCATTCATGGGATGTAGTCTAATCAAACTGAAACCCAATGTGCTTGATTGTACTGGCTTGTGCTATTGAGCTAATAAATGCATTTACAAAATAATGCTTTCTGTTTCTCCAGTGAAATGTTTTCCACGTGGTAAGAATGTTCAGGTCTGACTGAACTTAAGCTGTAATAAGGCAAATTTAAAATGAGCATGGCCATTCTGTGGATTAAAAAGTCAAGGATGACCTGTCAGCTCTGTTGACACAGGATTTGTGGTTTCCTACAGTAATAAATGCACATTCCTAACTTGATAGGCAGGTAGAGCCCACTGATTCATACATCTACCAGTACTTTTCTTCCTCTACACTGATACAGTTTCATTATATTTAAAAGACGTTATTAGAATCGGATTAAATGTGTGGGCTCACTAAGGGCTGACTATGTAGCAGCAGCATCCAGTAAAATCACATACCTCTTAATAGTACTTGTATTGAAGAGATTCAAAGTAATTTATAATTTCAGAGTTAAATTTCCTATCATTTTATGTAGAGGGAATATGGTCATTCCCTCATTATGGACTAGGAAATGGACACACACATATCATGAAACATCTATCACAAAGCATTTTGGTGACAAGGCTGGAAAGAGAATTTGATGCTGTGAAGTGTTTAAACTATTAGATGAGGGAAACAGTTTGCCAGCCTCCCAAACGCACATAAATGGAGTTTTTCTGTTGATCTATTCAGTTATTTGGCACTGAAAATGCTTGCAAATTTAACAGCTACAGCCATAACCTCATTAAGCAAAACATTTCACAAGAGTGACAATTTCTTTATAAGGAAACCCATTCTCCCCGCAACCTGATCTGCTGCCCTGACACCAGTGATGTAATCCAGGGCAGAGGCTCAGAGTAGCATCTGGTAAAACTTGATGATTCAGTGGAATCTGGTAAAACAAGAACTGGAAGGGCCAAATATATCTTTGAAGAAATTCCACTGATGCTTGAAAAAAGAGGAAAGCCAGTACGATGATGCCAACAAGATTACATTAGGGATTAATCTAGCCTGAGATCAACTTCAGCTTCCCCTCTAACTACTCCACTTAGATCTATTAATTGGCTCCACAGCACCATTCCTCTCGGGTTAGAACAGCCTCCCCAGCTTTAAGGTTTCACTCACCTCTGCTCCTGACAACTTCATCTCAATTCCCATGACTGTCTGGCTCCAACACTATGCTAGCTCACCTCCCCTTTGCCTCCTTCTCCCTTCTGTCTCATGCAACTACAATTTCATCATTGCAGGCCACTTGCTGTCTGCACAAACTGTACACCAAGGAGAGATGTACTCTTTCTTCACGCTCACTTTCTTTTTTAATGTACAGGCTGTGCTAATTAGCTTGATAACCTACCAAGTCTTCCCAGGAAAGCCCCTAGGAGAACTTATGCGAAGTTCCTCCTCCATTCAAATTTCTTCTGGACCTTACTGCAGGGAGAAATACAGATGCTAAATGCAATTATTTCCACTGAAATTTCTCTGCATAAATAAATAAAGGGAAAAAAAAAAAAAAAAAAAAAAAAAAAGAGAGAGAGAATACATTTAACTTACTGAGCATTTTCACAGGCAGTCTCAGTATTTATTAATCTAAAATCATGAAAGCTTTGTAGTGATTTTTATTGGGGGGATACAGCTGGAGAGGAGGTTGGTTGTTCTTTTTGTTCACAAAATGGTCATGGATAGGTATCTGTGGTTAGTTTATGCTTGTTTGTTTGTTTATTTTTTTTAAGGGAAAACCTTGAAACTTCATTGGGAGAAAGGAAAAAGATTCCAACCTAGTTCTAGTGAAAGACACTGATCCTGCCCTCTCCCCCAGCCTCTTTCCCACCCTCACCAGTGCTAGGCTGAGGGCTTGTTTAGAAAAGCAGCACTGAAATATCCATACAAACTGTGATGGTTTGTGGGTTTTTTTCTTCCCCCAACGATATTTCCAGGTAATGAGCACAAAATTAATCAATAAAAAAGTACAAACCTAGAATGACTGGTATGCTGTGTACTTGACAGACCATGAGATATAATGCACCTTTTTTTTTCTGTTGTATTGTCATCTTTATTTAGTCACTGCATGATCCAGCAAGGACTGAATGGATGCTTTGGAGGGAAAATGAGATCAAACAATCATGTTAAATTGATATTTTGAGCTTTCAATTCTAAAATATCCTGCATTATGGTTTCAGAGAAAACCCTCAAAATTCCTTCCATTGCGTCCACAGACAGCCTGGAGCTACTAATCAAAGAGCTGAGTTACCTTCCCTTTCCCTGATGGGACTTAAGTTAAAACCATTATCAGGCCTGGTAACAACCGTTGCCAATAAAAATTCATAGTACTTCTGGGCTGCTGCAAAGGAACTGAACTTTTTTCAAAGCCTGGATTATCTCGTTTCAGGCAAGTGTCTTCGCGAGTGCCTGACCTGTCAGTCAACATTATCTCCTCTCTCTCTCTCTTGTGAAGAATGAAGGAGAACAGAAGGGAAAACTCCTCCCCACTCCTGGCTGGGATTCCCTAAAGCTCTTAACCCATCAGAAGATATGGAAAGAGGATCTTCTCTTGGAGGCCTTGTTTCACCACAGCGAGTGCCTCAGCCACACACACTCACAGGCTTACACACACAGACTTCTATTCCCCATGACAAGTGGCAATTGGAGCAATTGCTGACTTGGAAAGTAAATGGGGAAGTGTTTAGTCTATTTTTAGCGGTCTTTAACGCAATTTAGCAGCTGCAAACAAACAGAGAGAGCCAGCAACATACAAGCAGCCTTCTGGAGACCACAGTTTTGGAATCACTGTGCTACCACATCAGATTTAGCAAACACACACCGCAGTTGGCTTCTATGCAAGACCAAGACCTCAGTGCAGTGGCAGGGCAGGACTAATGAATAAGAAAAACAAGAATATACTGGCAAGCTAGAGACCTCAATGAAACTTCTGGATTGGGCAGGAAAATGCTAAGATGACTAAAGAAAATCTCCTGCACAGAGTGGACCAGAAAATCTTGGTTCCCCATGGACATGTGTGCTCTGTGCCTACGTATTGCCGTAACTCCTCTCTTCCCCTTTCTCATAATAGTGCACCCCCCCTTGGATGCCCTCAGGATCTCCCCCATGCTCCACCTGAATGCTGGGCCAGGACGTGCCTGCTTGCTTCCAAGGCACCTGAACAGTCAGGAAAGGACTTGTATCAAGGGCCAGAAAAACTGCAAAGAGAAAAGAAGACTACCAATTTGTGCCATAACCTTTGTGCCTGGACATAAAGGGAACTCTCATATGGGATTTACTCATACTACCCAGGTACTTATGTCAGCAGTACTGGTAGGAACTTCCCACCTTGTACCTCCACCCTGTTCTTTTTAATGGGTTAAAAATATGTCAGCAAAGAATTACTACAGAAGCAAGTATAGAACAGCCACATAAACATCACTTCCTAGGAAAACAGTATCTGTGAGCTGCTAACCCTGCAGCTCATTGAAATCCAAGGTCCAAGAGACACAAGGATGTATCAAACTGATTTGATATATGCCCCTTAAAGGGGGAAAACATGAAGGTTTGGGGGGACACTGAATAATTCCAAGGCATTACTGATGCATACCACTTTTCTCAGAAGTCCACTGCCAATGATAATTAAAAAAAAAAAAAAAAAAAAAAAAAAAAAAAACCAAACTGTTTCAGGGAAAGAAAAAAAAAAACACCTTTGTGATCGAGTAGAATTAAATTCTCTTCCGGTACAAAACTGCATAAAGCCAGTGATTGGAGCTGCTTTCATTGAGGCCGGCAGAATAACTGTCAATTGAACTGACAGAAGCTGAAGTAGCTTATCACAGTATACAACAGAAAGGATACTGCAGTAAAAGTAAAATAATTTTCTTTTAATTATATTTTCTTTCAAGGCTTTTTTAAGGTTTGCATTCGGCTTGTACAGGTTTGATTTCAAGATCTGGTCAAAATTTGCTTGTTTGGTGTTAAAAGCATAAACTTTTCCTTTACTATTTGAGGGACAAGGCATTTTACTACTGCCAGCCACACCAAATTTTGTTCAGTGTCCTGCACTGTAAAAGATTAGATCCACTAGCAGATATTTTAATAGCAACACTAACATCTAACTGGAGGGTCAAAAAAGCTTTTTAGAGTCAACTGTTGATGAGGCCAAGATGAAAAATCCTCAGCAAAATTACAAATGTAGGTATTAGCCATAAAACCTTAAGTCATAGAACCTAATATTATAGTTCATGGCATTAATTAGTTGCATTAAGCAGTTCATTAAGGACAGATATCACCTATGCCATGTTCTTATTTGCTGATTTTATCCCAGTGAAGACAATCTTTCTAAAATTGCAGAGGACACTGACAAATACAGAAACAACTCTTATGGCACAATTCAAAAGCTTTTGTTAGTGCGACAGGAAAACTTTTTTTCCGAACAAAAGGAAGAGGTGGCACACACTGGCTGTCTAGTCAGATAATAAACCTTCAGCTTAGGGCCTGGAGTTAGGAACACCACCACAGGCTCTGCAGGTACCACAGGTACCAGTAGTCATGGCTCTTCCAGCTCTTATCACTCCCAGGGTTCTTGCAAGAACATACATACTGTTCGAGAAACGAATGGTTTGTTGTTCCTCCAAATTGGCTTATTCATTCCTAATGATTTTGAAGTACTTTGCACTTTCTTTAACATGACATTTTCTGAATTAAGAACATTTCAAAACAGATGCTTGGGATAAAAACATCTGATATTAAAAACAACTTTTTTTCCCCCTTCAGCACTAGACTGCTCTCTTATGGGAAGCGAGTTTATATGTATCATCTGGTTGCAGAATGTTGCTTTAGGGCTCCAGCACTGGAAGCATTTAGCGATTTTTTTCTGGTCTCGGCACTATAAAACCTCAAGAGAATTCCAGGACTTCAGAACTTGCTGGATGTCAGCAAAAGTTATCAGAAATATGTAATATGCCAAAGTCTATATTAAAAATACCCAAGCTATTTATTATAATGAAAACAGCTCTATAAAAACCTGTTTTGTAATGTATATTAATTATTCTGAACTGTTCATGAATACTGCTACTTTCAGGAAAGACCCTGACCAGACCTTTTCTTTATTGTCTCGCAGTCTCACAAATCGCCTTTTTGGTACCAGCTGCAAAGTTGTTTTCCCTGTATTACAGGTTTTAGTTGTTGGCAGTTACACTATCACGTTTTCTTTACAGAATAAATAGAGAAGATGTGATTTGTGTTTGTAAATAATTGCATAAATATTTTTAAAGGTCAGGTAAAGGTTCAGAATTGTACCCTTCAAATTTCAAGATGGATGTAAGAGACCAAATTAATTCTGCTAATTATCTGTTAAATGTATTTGCATGCTTGAAAAATAGGGTGATGAAAAAAAGACCTCGGTGTTCCAGAAAATGTAACGTAATGTCAAGATTATTAGGGAACTAATGGAAGTACCAATAAAAACATTCATAGACCACAGCGCCATTATGTTAAACTTTAAAATACAGTGTTAAAAGGTCAGCAATTCATATCTATTTTCCAGTATTATTCCTTTAAGTTAAACCACATTTTCTCGCCTAACTGGAAATAGTGCCAGAGTCCATTCCTGTGAGCTGATTACTAAAAATCCAGTTTGGGACTCATGCAGAGCACCTAGGTCTGCTGTTTGCAAAATGTGTCAGATCACTCCATAAAAAGAAACAGACTGAAGAGTTCTGGTAACAGCCCGACACATTAATTTATAAGATTTATGACTTCTATATAAAGGTAGGATTAGCACAATGTATAAAAATTCCAATTACTGACAGAACATTTACAGAAGAAAAAAAAAATGTTTTCAATAATTTGGAAACAAAAATGTTACATTTTCCCCACCCAATGTTTTGGGTTTTTTTTGTTTTGTTTTGCTTTTTCTTTGAAATGCTCCATATCTTTCATCGCTGTACCTTTACAAGCAAAGACTGTTCTCCTGTCTATTACATACCCTCATTCTCCAGGGGAAAACTATTCCTGAACTTGGTCTTGTAACTAATGCGGTGCAAGTTCAAATGAGAAACTGAAAATCCTACTCTGGTTTCCCAGCCTGTCCTCAGTTAGTACTCAGTTCTCGTGCAATGTCAGCTGTTTGTACCAATTACAAAATAATTAAAGAAAAAATAGCTCAGTAAGAATTCAAACCTACTAATAAATACTAATTTGCTCCTATATATATTCTCCTATTATGCTAAACATAAGTAAATGCAGATTCCAAATATAACATGCCCCATTCTTCTATTTACTAGTTTTTCCATTATTTTAAAGAAAAATAGGTTCACATTCTCAGGCGCAGATCAAGCAATGCTGGAAGCTATAGGAAGTCATATGCTTAAAGGTAAAACATAGTTGTGGGCTTCAGTGAACATAGATTTCCTAATTCTGCCTTTTTTTTTTTATTACTATCAAAGATATCCTAAAGCTTGACCAAAGGAAATTCCAAGCCTGCTACGTCTTCAACCTAATATAAACTCTAATGGAAATCCATGGAGTTTCTGGTAGCCATACAAAGTTCATCCTAATGGATTTACAACTAGCATAACAAAGCTATAATAATAACAAAGTTATAATCCCTATGATGATATCTACATTATAAAAGAATCAAACTAATAGATAATGCAAGTGAAGGCTGGAAAAAGTATAAATTGGAAGTCAGTGTTTGAGTCTGAAACTGTCGTTAGAATTAGCCATGTTTGCATAGCTACTTTCCACAAATAACAAGCCATAGTAATTTGTTGCCATTGTAAGTTCACAATAAGGAAATTTAATTATAAATAGCTTTAACTATCAAATTGCTTTTGCAAATGCAATAGACTCTGCTCTATTTTGCAGTACAGTACATCCTATCAGAAAATAAAAACATTTCTGTGACTGCAGTGAACGAAGCTTTCTAATGGTCCCTACTATTGCAGGGTTGTTACAATACTGGAAATCTTCACACAGAGAAATCACTGGTATTTGAAGCACTTTCTGATTTAGATTCACCCTGAACATTATATGATGTGTTGGTGAACAGTGCAGTGGCTTCCAATAGGCCCAATGACAGGGCTAGCAGTGCTGTTACGGGGGGGGGGGGGAAAGGAAGGCATCCTGGCTTGTATCAGAAGCAGTGTGACCAGCAGGGCTAGGGAGGTGATCGTCCCCCTGTACTCAGCTCTGGTGAGGCCGCACCTCGAGTACTGTGTTCAGTTTTGGGCCCCTCGCTACAAGAAGGACATCGAGGTGCTTGAGTGGGTCCAGAGAAGGGCGACGAAGCTGGTGAGGGGCCTGGAGAACAAGTCCTGTGAGGAGCGGCTGAAGGAGCTGGGCTTGTTCAGCCTGGAGAAGAGGAGGCTCAGGGGCAACCTTATCGCTCTCTACAGATACCTTAAAGGAGGCTGTAGTGAGGTGGGGGTTGGCCTGTTCTCCCACGTGCCTGGTGACAGGACGAGGGGGAATGGGCTTAAGTTGCACCAGGGGAGTTTTAGGTTAGATGTTAGGAAGAACTTCTTTACCAAAAGGGTTGTTAGGCACTGGAACAGGCTGCCCAGGGAAGTGGTGGAGTCACCATCCCTGGAAGTCTTCAAAAGACATTTAGATGTAGAGCTTAGGGATATGGTTTAGTGGGGACTGTTAGCGTTAGGTCAGAGGTTGGACTCCATGATCTTGAGGTCTCTTCCAACCTAGAAATTCTGTGATTCTGTGAAAGTGGGTTTAACAAAACTGTAAAATTTATGAAAAATACTCCTGCTATACACAATTACAGAGGCTTTGCCAAATGAAAGAATGTTTGCTGAAGGAATGTCACAGGTATTTTCAAAATCTGAAAGTATATATTTTCACAGTTTTGTACAAAAGCCCCAAAGTACAGTGAAATCAGTTGAACATTAGTTACAAATTTTTCTTTGTCCTACTTCATATAGCACAACCAACACCGAGTTAAGAAGAAAGCAGACAAACAGTGTTCCGAAAACCTGAATTTACTCTTGATTGACTTCTGTGCCAGATCAAGTTTGGAATTTCTTTTCAGGGTTGTCCCTTAGAGACTACTCTTGAAATTATCAACGCTAGAATCACTGTGGCATATTCTAAGCACAGACACTTCTCCAGCAGCTCAGACAGGAGAGCACTGCGTACCTAGAAGGCCACGTGTACACCAAACTACTTCACAGCACTGCCCAGGACCACAATTGCGCACCACTCTGACCAGAATTCAGCAAAGGTAAGTCACTCTCTGAAAAACAGTAGAGAATAAACACACCTCAAAGTGTAAGTGTCTAATATGAAAACCAAGTGTCTAATATGTATGAAACCAGGGTTGGGATTCTGGACAACAGTATCATCTTTAAGTGTAGGCTACTACATATGGCAGAAGACCATTCTGGATGAGAAATTCCCCCCTACAACAGTCCATCAATACCACATTGGATCCATGGTTCAATACTTGCCTCCACATGCCATCATGCTACCCACTGCAAGAGTAGCCAGCAGTGACACAAATAAAACTTCTGCCAAACTACCAATGCCCCTTGAAGTAACATTCCTCTTTCTGAAAGCATCTAGAAAGCATCCTTAGAAGAATAATGTCCTCCATTCACGACAATCTCAAAAATTGGTTCCAAACTATTTTTATATGACAATTGTCATTTTTTCCCTCCACTGGAACTACTGTTAGGAATGCCCTCATATACAAAGAAAAAAAAAAGATATTTATATTTAAATAGCCTTTTTATTTTCAAGTGGAAGAGAACTTTGGGGGATTGCCACACAGAAATTAGTGAATGAAAAAAAAAAATCTAAACTTTTACATATCTTTGATATGGTGATATCAGAGTGACAAAATCATCACCTCTGACAAAAAAATGCACAATTCTCATGAAATATTTTTTTCTGGGGAATATCCAATGGAGTGCTGAAAGCAGCTATCATTACATCCTTGGTCTGAAATCTTTGCTACCTCACTTAGAAGTGGCACTCCTTAAGGCAGCAATTTCTGCAATTTCTCCCTAAATGTCCAGATGTCTGCTACTGCCCTAATCTCAGATTACTGTAAATTCACATAAAGAGGAGATGAAATTATGCATGCAAAGGGCAACATGCCTGGGGGGTTCTGGTCAAAATTATTTTAATTTGCCCTTTGACACTACACGCAGGTCAAGTGAATTGACAGGTAGAATTCCTTTCTCTTGTTATTACTATTCTTATAACAAAAATTCAGCAAAGGTGTTTTTTTGTTGTTGGTGTTTTGGTTTTTGATTTATAGCTAGTTAAAACAGTTATTGAACAGCAATTGTTCAAAGCTGGGTACACTAATGAAAACAGATGAAAACACACAGAAAATCTCATCTGCCATCCAGACATGCAAGAAAGTTTATGCACATCATTACATTAGAACATGCATTAGAAAATGTAAAGATTTATGCAAATGTTAGAACACTTCAGAATTTGACACATTTGGAAAATTCTGGCTGAGCAGACCATCTAGACACTTGTAGGATCTCACAGCGGCTGTGTTATTTTTTCTAGGAAATTATGCAGGAAATTAAATAAAAATGTGTTTTTCTAACTAACTGGAAATGTGTAGCATGAAAAAAACAGAATCTATAATTTAACACTAATATACGCCTGTTGTCCTTATGTCCTACCAGTTCATAAAATCAAGAGCTGTTGTGCATTCAAAATGTGCTAACCAGCAATCCATAAAACTATAGTATCTAGATGAAAAACAAACTTCAAACCTCAGTGCCACTCATATCAGCCACCCACTCCTTTCTGCCTATTTTGGCAATAATTATGTTATTGCTGCCAAAGCACTGTCACTTAGTCACTCTCTCACCACTCAAGAGGTCCAAGACCTTTTTCCAGTTTTCTACTTGATTCGTTGCAATGTAACATGAGATGTCAGGTAGCCAGCCCTAACTGAAGTACATCTTGGGACAGATTGTAGAGTTCCTGCATAAATATCATAGCCACTCAGAAAAGCTCATGTCACCACTTCAGCAGTCCAACACTTGGCAAGGTATCAAGAGTTAAGGCACTGGAGTGGGAGATGCGGTTTGCAGATCAGGAAGAGAAAAGTGATGGACAAGGTGGTGAAGCAAAGCAGATAAATTCCTGTTACATTTCCAAAGTTAAATAGAAGAGGGTGTTCGTGGAGAGAAGAATGGTGAAGGAGAGTGGGAGGGGACTTTTCCTCATGAGAGATATGAAATAAAATAATTGATGGGATTTCCTAAGGGTTATATGAATTCATACAACAATCATAAATTTCTACTGTGTCAGACACACACAGTAACAGCTCTTCTCTTGTTTAAGCTCTGTGCTAGAAGACTAAGATTTTAAGTAGACCAAAGCAGGCATACAGTCAATAAAGCAAACGTAGGAACACAGGAAGATGTTCAGTGGAAGAAAAAAAAAAAAATGGTAATATGACATCTAAAAGCATTTCTAGAAAACTAGAAAAATGTTTGTAAAGTAAAATGATAGAAAACAGGACAGCAGATTTAGGTCTGGCTAAATCATATAACAGTGCCAATTTGGAAACCACCAACTAGTGAATTTCATGTTCTTACTTCAGAGAAACTTTATTTTAAACTTTGTGGATGTTATTGAAACTTAGGTAAATGACAGATATAGGTAAGTTATATATATATCTCACTATCCTAAACCTCTGTACCTATACTTTGGTAATTGGTATGTATAAAAAAATCCAGTAAATAAGCCTTAAAAGATGTTGACAATGTTATATTTGTATGGTATTTAAATAACATAAAAGTAATGCAGCAATCAAACGTAGCTAAGTTTCCTTGTATTTAGTATTCCATTATTAAATCTAAAAGAAATATGCTTGCAATAAGTTTTTGTATTTAGTGTACAGGAACCATGTTAGCAGGCCTGAATCAAATCCTGGTCTGTTAAATTCTCATAAGTGAAACCCCAAGCACTACAACTACCAGAGCTCCACACAATGAAATGCAGTAAATCCACTTTAGTTAAACTAATACTGAGGATGACGTTAAAAACATAAGAAATTACATATTTTCCCTCTTATTCCTTCTGGGAAAAATGCCTTCCGCTGTTCTTAACACTTCCTTTTCCCCAAGCACCCAGACAGCAATCCATTCCTCACCTACGCTTTGCAGAAGCCACTACAATACAGAATGCGATGGGGCTTTTTTCCCCCCTTCTCCATGACGTTCAGATGCACTGGTCTGTTTGGGCTCATGCTCGTGAGAAGGCACCCACCAGCCAGGTGCTTCCAGGAACCAGCATGGCACAACATGGCATGGCATGGCCCAGCGCCTGTCCCATGTCTCCCAGCCAGCAGCAGCACCAGGAACCCACACAGTGCCATCCCCAGCACTGGGAAGAGCCTGCAGGAAGGAAGCGCCACAGGAGAGCTTCCTCCAAACAAATTCCTCGTGTGAATAATGTTGCCTCACTGGCTAAGGGTGAATTACCAGATTTAAAGATGACATCAGGAAGGAATGGAAAATACTTGAAAAATACCATTTAATGTGCTTAACTTTCTTCTCTTGCAGCCAAGAAAAACTCGATTTTACATGCTTGCGAAAGAGCTTTGATCAGATGTTGGATCCCCAGGTGTTTCAGCACTGTGCTCTACTGAGAACAGTGAAACGCTCCCAACCTTCATTTAAACACCATGGAAGGGAAAAAAATAATTTTCCAGAACATCACATGCATGCACCTCTAAATTACCTTGCAGGTGACACACTGGGCAAGGGTACATGAAAGGAGCCACCACTGGCAAGCCATGTTATAGGGTGCAGACATTACTGCTCCTCTTCCATTGCCTGTACTTCTGTACGGGGCTCAGATCTTTGTAAAGTGGCTCATGAAACAGCAGCACAAAACCACACTGCCAAGCAAAGAGAATTTTCTGATTTATATGTTACTGCATCTTACTGTAATTGAGCAGCTCTCTTAGGTCTTTTCATGTTATGGTAGGCATACTACATCCTAAGAGCCAATTCCAATCCTGACCCTAACACTGATTTTCTTAAATGCCACTGTAACGAGTTTGACAGTTCTCCTATTATATTTTAATTGTTGACATGCCAACTATTGTCATTGCAGTTTTCTATGATGTTCATTCCATGTAGACTATAAATAACTCAATAAATAATGCTCAGGAATCCCAAATGAATACACAAACTTCTTTCAAGCATCAAGATTAATTGCAGAGACAGTTCTGTGACTCTAGAAAGCAATTTGATTAATCCAACACAAACTCCTTAATACAGGCTGTGTAATATGACTTCTCAAGCACATTTTGCAGGAAGCTGAGAGTAGTCCTTGCTCCACAGATGCTATTACTTAAGATATCAGCTTGCAAAGCGGTCAGAGATAGCTGAAGCATGTACATAAGGGCTTTGCTTAGCTGGGGCCTAACTGAACAAAACCAGAATGACATAAAAACCTCAAGCTACACGGGGATGTAAGCAATGCAGTGCTCAGTATCATAACTTCTAAACTGCAGTCACCTGGCCACCAGAAGAGAGCATCCCGTGCTTCCCCAGGCTTCAGGCAATCTGAATTAGCAGGATGACTCTTACCGCTCAAGATTCACAACTTTGAACTCTCTCTTAAAGCCTTTACTTACAAAGCAACACATGGGTCACAGTCTTTTATTTGTTTGGATTCTTTTTTTCTTTTTCTTAACTGGATCAGGAAGGGGTGGTTGTTTCTTAACATGAAGCATGTGTCTGTAGCATTGTCCTATCTAGAACAGCTGAGTTGCTGCAGCAGTCATTAGCCACCTTGCTTAGCCAACTGACAACACGTCCCTTTCAGGAGATCCTCAACAACCAGGTACAGGCTAAACAGCAATATAATCTCCCTCTACCCTGAAATTATTTTATGTTGCATAGAGTATTGGGAGCAAGAAAGAAATATGTTGAAGCAGGATAGGCACATATGAAGAGAGTGGGAGATTTCACCCTAGCAGTCAGGGGCCTCATCACTAAGTCATTAGAGCAGGAGCCAAACTTCAAAACTATCTGGAATGCCCCAATACTCTGATTCTGGGGGAGAAAATAATAAATTAATAAATAAGTAAGATGAAAAGAAAAATCCACACCACAAACTCATCTATCTTTTTTACTTACATGAGTAAAGTAATAAGGTTAGCAAAATAAGAAAGCACAACTCTAAATGTCTTTTGGCCACTTCTGTGGATAAAGAAATAGTCATGATCTTGAAGAGCACAAGGAACTTGAAACTACTTAGAAGAAAAGGAAGAAATGGACAAGCTATTCAAATCCCAGTGACAAGAGAGCAGAAGATGTGTTCAGTAAATCAGACTAACAATATTTGTGTAGCTTAGGATGGGAGACAACCAGATAAGTAGAAATCTTGTAGCCAAAACAAAGGAAAAGCAGATATGGAATTTAGCAGTTCTGTAACAAAAACAGGATCGATTTCTTTAGACAATGACCTGAACAGCCAAAACACAACAAAACTGTTTTCCTCATGACACTCCACTGATTGATTGCCAGGGACTGACTAGGAAGGGAAATATGAATACTCCCACACACTGGCACATTCCCTTCAAGAAAACCATCTTGGAACACCTCCATTTATTTTGTAATTTAATTTCTCATGTTCAATATTAAAGTGATACAATTTACATCTCAAAATACATTTTCTCATTTTAACCATGTAATCTGAGAATTTATTTGCCAACTAGCAAAGCAAATTTATCATATTACCTTATATTTTGTAAGTGCTTGTGATTAGGGTTTATCAATAGTACGTACATAAAAATCAAAATATTAAAATAATATAGAATGGAAGTCAAGATGAAATACACAGTGCTGTTCTACTTTCCTTTGCAAATATCTATTTGGAATGAAAATACCTTAACCACTTAAAATATTTTGCCTTCTATAATTTAGCTTCCATGAAAATATTTCATTGTTATGTTAAGGTCTCAAATCTATTATTATTGTATTCTTTTCATATCATAAAAGCACAGATTGGGGCCCTCATGGACTATAAAAACACAATCTAGGACTGTATGCTAGAGTACAAATGATATCATGGGAATTATTATTTATTAAACCAACCAGAATATATGTTGTTAAAACTTTCTAAATAAGTGTAATGTAAATATTCCTCAAAATTGCTAACAAGGGTTCCAAAAGGCTTTCAATCAACAATTTAAAAAATAATAATAATGCAAGAAGTCAATGTGATTTAGTCAAAATTAATGAAAGGTTTACGGTTTCACAACAAAACTACATAAAACTATGCTGATTAATTGGAAACCTTGTACTATCTGATTTTTTTCAGAAAAAGAGGCCAATACCCACAATTATAATTTTGCTGGGTTTTAAGTCTATATTATTTTTTCTTTAAAAAAGAAAGATGGGCTGAAGTCATGAGCTGAGCCACATATGAATATAGCAGAATCGAGATACAACTGTGACGAGATAAAAAACTAATTTGCAGCATTTTTCAGCCTTGCCACAGCCCTGCCTTGTCTCCTTTCCCAGCTGTAAGACCAGCACAAATTAAGGAAAACCCCACATTGGCCTGGCTGCCCAACAAGCCCAAGGCTGTTGTATGTGGACAACGGCCCTTCATGTTTTACATTTGCTTCAACTACACCTGGGCTCATCTTTTTTGGTTTTTAGACCCACTTCTTGTAGTATTGCCCACAGCTTGCTGTTCTCCCAAGAAACTCTCTGCACCCAGAGCAAGAAAAATCTGTAGTTACCTAATTCAGACAGCTTCTGACTGTTTTGCTTTGTTTCAGGTGAAGCTAGGCAAATGGGGCCAGGTATGGATCATGAGCCCATATGCACATTGAAAACAAGTACTTGCATCAGAGAAATAAAAGAAAAAAAAAATCAGAAAAACGTCATCCTCTGTTCAACTTCTCTGCGGAGAAGTCTTGCAAGTACTTTTGTTGAAGAGAAATTCAATTAGGTAAGAAGTATCACAGGCTGCTGGGCAATTATGATAAAGTGATGTTATGGAGCCTCTCAAAGAGGGTTAGCAACATTTTACACACATTTGTATTGTGTTTGTTCATTCATGAAAGTGCATTTTTATGTATCGTCATTAAGAAAAAATCCATCACTTCACTTGTTATCATTATAACATTACCAGTTTCTACTACAAATCCCATAGTTAGATTGGTTTTCCAAATGTGAAATCCAAAAGGTTACAAACCACCACCAAAAGTTTCTGAAACAGCTTTTTCAAAAAATACAAATCATTGCGCTGTGACATAATGGTTCTTTATCAGATGATAGCTATTTGTAAGGACCTTGTGCTAGTTAACGCTTCAACTATATAGCCATGTAAGGTTTATACACTCTTCTCCTAACGTTCTCCTAAACTCAGATGTAGAAAAGAAAGAAAAAATGAGATACTAAGAGAAACAAAAAAAAATGCAGACTATAAAACTTTAACAGTAGGTTGGATGTATATTTCCATCAATTCATAGTAAATGGTACAATTGTCAAAGGAGAAGATTCCATATCAAAGGTCAGGCATTATTACTGTTCTTCGTTTTTTCCTCATGCTTTCAATAAATTGCTTAGCTTTAGCAAAAGAAAAAAGTGGCTGTGGTAATGTAGCAGCCATATGTTATGCTGTTAAAGAGGTTAGCCCAGCTTTCACAGATTCTTGAGTTCAGCTACAGCTTGCTTGCATCTGGTCTTTGTCTAAATTTATTAATAGCATGGAAAGAAATCTAAATTATGTAGCAGTGTCACTAAGATCATGCAGGATATATTCACTCCAAACTGAAGTACAGTATTTAGGAGTTTGAACATTTTAATAGACTTTAAAATAAAACTGGACAAGGCACCAGAAAATACATTTGAGAACAATCCTGCTTTGAAAGGCTGATGAATTAGATGATCTAACCAGCATTTTCCAGTAATATTTTCCCCAAACCACTTCATTTTCTGTTATCTCATTGTTCCAGTTCAGCATCCAGCTCTGCTCAGAGATTATCCTTTGGGCTCAACAGCCCAGCAGCGGGACATAGTGCCTCCCACTGGCTCTCACAGCTATTTGGGAAATGCACGGTGTCCCCCTCTTCGCCCTTCCCACCACTGCACCTGCACAGCTCAGTTGGTGTTCAACTCCAGGCTCTGCAGAAGCACTCCTCAGCCCAAGGCCAGCCCAGCCCACACACAGGTGGTGCTAAGTGAGACAGGAAGCTTTCTAACCCCTTGTCCTCCAGGGCTGATGTGCACTGGAGATAACATTTCCTCTCCCATCCCTTAGGGCATTTTCTGCAGTAACAGATGAATGAGAGCTGGCATGATATGTAACGTATGGCTCCAAAGGTGTCTCAGCTACAAGGGCTTGAGCGTTCTCATACTCCCCTAGGGCACACACACTCCTACCCCAGGAAAGGCTCTCCTTGGTCTTCCAAAGACCAGTTATCCTGTTAAAGAAAACCATGGTTAAAAAATTCCTTGATAGACCACAACAGAGGCTTCATGAGGCCTGCAAGCTACACTTCAGGCTCCATGTCACGTTCAAAGCCACTTTCCACATGACGAAGGACCTAATAGCTACATCCCCATAGATCACTGAAAAGCAGACCCAGGCACATTACTAGCCTCTTCATGCTTCCTGTCCATGCCAGTAATCAAAAGCCTTGTTTGTAGCTCTGGTTTAATGCCTCCAAACCATGCTCAGAAAAAGGCAAGCTTAAGATACCTGTTGGTAAACAGTACCATTATCAATTCATCTGGACCTGGTGCTCAAGAGACTGAATCCACCCTGGCTTAACAATACTCAGCCAGAGCCCAAACTGCACGCGCGCAGACAAGGAATATGGAAAGTGAGTCTGCAGTGAGGAACAGGCATTGGACTTGCATTTCACTGGCAGCGAAGATGTTCTACATTGTTCCCAGTAACAGCAGCTAACAGACGTGTATCAAAATCTTCATCACAGCTTTGCACTACATCAACTTACTAGTATCGAGTCATCAAAGGCAGAGCCTTAACACCAAAGTTAAGGAGAAAACAAATAGTACAAGCAGCACATTTTGTAGCTCGTAAGAAGCAGAGCTGGCTTATGTGTAAAGGCTCATATTTTTCTTTTTATCATGTTTGGTGTCTCAGCCAAAATGCCTGGAAAGTACTTAAACCATGAAGGGAGAGTATGCAGAATGGGCAATGTAGATACTACAGCTGTGGGAGCTCCACCAGAACAATGGGCAGGCAGGACCAGCCACACACCAAATTCATCAGGGAACAGAACTGACTGGTGGAGGGATCCAGTGACCAAGACACAATTGTTCCAGATCTATTATTGTCAAGAGTGCATGTGGGAACTGTACTGCAGTATCTTTCCTGTCACTGGATGAGAACTTGAATAAAAATGCTGTCCCAGTGGTTTCCACAACTACACATACAAATCCTCATACGTAAAAATAAAATCTGTTAGGCCTTTCTAGATTATTTGTTACGGTGCCATCATGGAACTGACGTGAAATGCAACTTAGACTCTGTCAGGTTTGTATTACTGTTTTTCTCCGTGTGTATTATATATGGTTCTTGCATATAGGTAAAAATCAAGACTAAAAAAACTGGATTTCACATTATTTAAATTCAAGATGAGAGAAAAAGCCAACCTTCTCCAAAGTGCTGTAAGGCTTAGCAAAGATGCTGTTATGGGAGAAGGAAGTAGTACAGCCTTCCTTCCAGCTGGGGGGCAGGAATTTGCACAGCGTGGGATGGAGAAGCAATGCTGCAGGGTCAACTGGCAGTGAAACTGAAGCACCAGAAAAACAGCAGAGTTGGCATTCAATCTAATTTTCTTCTGTGAAGTACCTAGCATAGTTTTGTGCCAATGTCCTGTGTTCATCCTGATATATTGATTGTTCACATGACTTTCAAACAAGTTCAGCTGGAAAATATCATGGAAATGATCAAAAGACAGCCAAAAGGTCATCTCTGATTTTCTCTTCTAATTCCCAAAGGTAACAGTTACCTTATTTTCATTTTGATGACTTGAGCTTTAGACTTGATGGAACTGCAATAGGTATGGGTGTAATAGATTTACATTGAGTGTCCATTGAGTGTCAGATAATCAGCCTGTAATTAGGATCACAGTCTCTTAGAACCAAATGGAGTTGCTCTTTCATTCAGACACCAGATGCGCACAATAACAGGGATGATATCTGACAAACTAAACTCACAGCCAGGTGAACAGTTTTCTGACTTCAATGGAGATTCTGCGTGGTTCTGGAAGAATTTAGCCTTTGCTGTTTATAGAGGTCCATGTTGCATTGTTTGATCTTCCAAAAATCAAAGCAAACTATGGTTCTGCATATTTTCCTTTAAATTCAGAGATCGTAAAAATAATCAATTTTGGACAAACAAAAACAAATCTTCACACAACAGAAGAAAGGCTTGAGTTTTTTTCCTAAGCATGTATCTTCAAACTTTATTAGTTTCAACAAGCTAAATGAAAAGGCAGCTCTGGAAATATTTTTGTTACAGATTTTCAAAGAGAAACATGCAGGAAAAAAAAAAAAAAAAAACATGATTCTGCATCATACTGAAAATTCATATAAAAACAAAAGACAAAACCTTGAAGTAAAGCTGATGTGGAAAATGAAGAAATTACTTGTTGACATTATGGCCCTTGATCTGAAGAAAAAAAAGGGGGAAGCTAAACATATTTGAAGTAGGGGAATTGTGACAAAGCCATCTCTATAATTGGAGACCCTTTGCCCTATTTCTTTGTTTTAAAAGGGGAAGGATGAGCCCCATATATAGTGCCAATATCTCAAAGAGGAGAAAAGCCTGAAACCTCAGAAATACTCAGCTAAGCTCTCAAAAAATGAGGCCTGTGATTCTTCTAGAGGAAAGGTTTCAGTGCACAGGCAACAAGAGCCTTTATCAACAACAAAAAAGGAGTTACAAGAGAGGATATATGTATGCAGCTCTGCCAATATCACATTATTCTGCCTCTGTCCGATTATTGACGAGGTACAGCACCACAGAAATTCTGCAACTGAAGCCCTAAAATTCTTTTTCAATAATTCTCTTCAGTCAAGTTCCCAATTAAAAAAAAATAAATAAAATAAAAAAGAGTGAAAATAAAATAAATATATGCATAATTAAATCTCCCTTTGTTGCCAGTACACTTCTTACACATATATACTAACAAAGGCTGCTGTAAGATGATCACTAAAATCAGTGATGACTCACAGATGCAACAAACATACTGAAGCACATGCCATTGGCTCCCTTTATGTCTAGGTACTGGGTATACACCTAGCAATAAAAGTTGGGTGCCATCCCAATACATTGGTTATGTGCATGAATACTCATCATTTTTGTTATTTCAGTCAAAAAGCATGTGCTTTAGGTCAGACAAAGTCTTCATTTGACATTCTGAAAGCCTTTCCAACCAGATGGCATATACGTGCACATAATCTTTAAGGTCCCTTCCAACCTGAGCCATTCTATAATCTGAATCCCTGACCCTGAATTACTGCCAGGCACTAATCTGCTTTCACATAGTGCGATTTCCAGGAGGAGTCCCTGGAGGGAAAGGTGACATCCAAACCTGAAGCAGTGCTTTCAGAAGATCAAAAAATAAAAAATAAATAAAATCAACTAATAAAAATAAATTACATAAACTTCTCAAAAAAAAAAAAAAAAGCAGCCATATAGGTTTTCAGGAATTCCCTCACTCAGACACTGCACGTTTAACAAGTATAATTTAACTTTGGCATTCTCCATCTAAGCATGGAACAGGCTTACAGCCCCAATTCCTAGAAACCATAAAATCTGCTACAGAATTCAGGAATGCAATTTAAATTGTATGACTCCATTAACATTATTGGAAAACAGCCTTTAACTACCACTGATTCAATCTCCAGCAACAACAACAAAAGCAGGAATTAGATGTGAGCACCTTATAGGAACGATATATTTCATTCTTCACCCCTAACCATTAAACACTGCTTGATCTTTTGTAGTTTTCTGTTTGTTATTTGTTTTGTTTTTCTTCCTTAAGAGAGAACTTCCTCTATCATAGAGCTCTCCAATGATGCTTTCCAGAATGACATCCCACAGTTATTCCCAGATCCTGTTTCAATGGCAAACCAATTCATTTAGAATAGCATACTTCAGTGCAGTGTATTTAATAGCAATTGTTGGGGAGTTTTGTCTGTTCTGGTTCCCTCTGACATTTAAAAACATCCTGTCTTTCCCAAGACTTATATAGGCAAGTCTTCCTAATAGAAATAGCAACAATCTTTCTCTATCATCCTAGCAAAATCGCATGCCAAAATTATTTTGGCACGTTATTTCCTTACCATAACTAAACACAAAACTTTGTTCCACCTATTTTAAAGGCCCTGACTGAGATGCAAAATGGGATCAGTCTTGTTCCACGATTCAGGAAAGAATGCTTAGGCCCTCTAGAGAAGGCTTAGCTGTAAATAAGAGAGACTGGCATCCTGTGCCTCAGCTGGAAGGCCTTACCCCTCAGCTGCTGAACAGCTCTTAGCCACATTTGAAAGAACAGCCCAATTCCATCATCGCATTGTAGCCTAAAGAGATGTGCAGCCAGCAAAATGGTTGCTCTATTTCGCTCTCATTCAAAGCCAGTCTTTCACTTTTCATGTTCTCAGCTACTTGAAATATCTTTTCTGCTAAGCTGCGGCAGCAGGGAGGTGGGCACAGGGTCTAGGGTTTTTAAACCATTGTCTCCCTTAGTCCCGATCCTTTTCCCTTTTGATATAGCCCCTTCACTTCAGTTGTTTTTTACTTGTCCAAATTCATGCCAAATTCTAATATATCAATATATTCACATAGCAACATTTTTTTCTCTTTGGCTCTTCTCAACAAATATCTTACTGAAAGCTAGTTTTCTGGCAGCATTTCTCAGAGGCAAGCAGTACCACTGCTATTCGAATGCCTCAATGCTTTGTTCATACTGTAATCAATTATACTGCAAGCATCCTTGTGATATATCCCTTCAGGGATGAAAGAAACACTGCAGCAAGGGTGCAGAGAGTAAGATTTTTAAGAAGGAATTAGATGCCAAAATCCCCCAAGATTTCAATACTTGCTGCTCCTTTGAAGAAGCTACTTCAATAGATTTACTCAAAGTACAGAGCAAAAGCAGAAAATAAACCATGTGTTTGAGCCCAGTTTCCCCAAGCAATACTAATGCAACAGCCTCATTCACAGATTGCTTTGTGAATAATACAACTCTATGAAATATGCATAACCTTCACTCAGAAGACAGTGACTTTCAGAGCAAGATATGTATTAAACCACATTTTGACACTTGACTGAGGTGTTTTCTTCTCAGAGACTGCAGTGATAAAAAGGTCTCTAAACCAAGAATTTCCTACACTTGAAAAAACATTGCGCTCAGCCATTTCAGCTAAAATATATTGAAAAGGTATGTTAAAATGAATCCACGTGTATCATTTTCAACAGCTCTAACATACCAAGAGACTATTTCAAAAATTTTGTGCTGAGAGTTAACATAGCATTTACCTCTTTCCATTATTCCTTACTCAACAGGTAAATTTAGCGTGTTGAGCAAATTCAGAACACCTGAAAACATTTATTTTAGAGTACTAAGTTGCAAACATACTTGAGAATAACAATTTTAAGCCTTTTATTTGCACTGAATTCCACAGTACTAATTTAGTTTTCCCCCTACCTGAGAGTTTCAACACTCCTGTCTTGTGTTTAGCTATTTTTGCCCTGAATTTTTAAACGCTGACACACACTTTTAATGCCAAGCACACACAAAATACTCATTTAAGGTTACATGAACAAATCTGCACACAACTTTGTGGAATGAAGCTAGTGTAATTTTCTGTAATGCAGTAGTTGTTTCTAAGTAAGTGGGGGGGGGGAGAGGGTGTAAGAAAAATGCAGATGACAAATAGCATAAATTGACAAAGTTCACATTTCAATACACAGCCTCTCCAATTCACATGTTCCAGGATTTGCTCTGCAAAGTGACTTAGAAAATACAACATAAATTCTATCACCATTTTCAAAAAAATAAAAATAAAAATAAGTATGAAAACACCAAAAAGAAGACAACCAGCATTAAATAAATACCAGACCTAATGAGGTCACTTTACAGCAAAGACTGAAGACATGTAAAGACACACGTTTTAAGAACAAAATTCTAAAAATGGAGCCAAAGATGAAACTGGATCCCAGATCTAAATGAGAGTCCAAACTGAATCAAGGCCACAGGAAATTTTGGTATTGTGTTCTTTGTTTGCTCAAAAGTGGCAAATACCTCAAGTAAATAGCCAGCCACATCAAATTTCCCCCATTACGGACTACTCAGATCACATTCAAATATCAAGCCGTCTAAATTCAGACCTTATTCAGAGTAAATTCAGATCAGAAATGTAAGTTCCTCTATTCAGAGCAAATGTCTACCAGTAGCATTCCTTTAAAATCAGAAATAACATCCCCCAAAATATCTATTTTTACACCACCGCCCACATTTTTCATGTTTAAACAAACATTTCTGCAGATTTTTAAGCACCAGTATAAACTGCAAGCTCAAGACTCCAGCTCCATATAACCTAGGCCAGAAAAGCAAAATGTCAGAGCACAGTGTGAGACAGGGTTGAATTAAGTAGGTCTGCCCGAGGCAAAGCAGCTCATGCTTACGTTCTTCTCCCCATGTTACTGCAGTTCTATAAATCCCACTGGTGAAGCACAGGGAATTTAACAGAGAGCTCAGGAGACCTCTTCTCTTTGATTTTGATGTATTTGGACAGATTGTGTAAAGGTTGTTCTTGTTTGTTTCATTTTCTCTGCTTAGAAAACCTTCTCTAAAAGCATTATTCTAGTCCCTCGGTAGCAATTGTCAGGCTTTTGAATCAGGGAAAGCAATACACATTGTTTGAAATATTCAGGCCTTACAGGTATAACATTTACATATCTGTAAACACCCAATTAGCAATCTGTCTTCTGTTGAACACCCTACTGACATCAGCAGAGTTATTCTGGATGTGCATCATATAGATAAACAGTGAAAGACCCTCCTCTCCAGGAAAAAGCCACTTTACTGAAATTTCTAGTTTAAGTTTTGATAAAGACCTTCCCACCTCAGTGACTAGCTATGCTGGTAGTCTCTTCAGTCACAAGTGCTAAGAGAATTAAGTTCAGAATATCAGACATTTACTCATATCAAAATATTTTGCTGGTGGGAATTTCAGAAGCCTGATGTCAATTTACCTTATATGTTTACGCTACTATTTCATCTCTGCAACAGTTTATTATTGAGGGTAAATGTTTGTAGGATAGAGCTTTTTCTATAGTAACAAATTACAGTTCTTCTGGTTGTTTACACTGAAGGGTCAAGACTGAACCCTTTGTTTAGGAAAAGAGGCATACTAATGATGACTATGCTCCTGAAGTACCTACATTTTTTGCAGTCCATTCATGTCTTGGGAGGTAATCCCTGGCAACCATCACATGTGGTAATCCCTACACCTCCTCCATCCAATATGTTGAAAAATAACTCATTGAACAAAACAAAAACCAATGAGTCATTGAAGATACAAATATAAACACAGCAAAATACTGAAATGAATCAGGAGATAGAGTAGACATGCTGGTAACATCACTCTGAAGCTACATCAAAAATCCTTAACCACAGAAGACCTCACCTTGTCCTATGACTTGGGTCATCAAGTCCAGTCTAAGCAATCTCACACAACTCAAATTAAGCATACACAGCCTAGACTACAACTAATTGTTTTGACTGAAAAGTCTCTCTATAATGATTTCAAATCCTCTAATTCCTAACCTGAATTTATTCATGGACAAAACAACCGGTCATCTTATAGAAAAAAAAAAAAAAAATTAGATTCAATACCAAGAAGTCATACTTGCTTTCAGCCTGTGTGGGGTTGCTGTGGCAAATGAATCAAGCCCTATATTCAAAATTGACTTGCCATTTCCCCTAAAATTCTCCTTGACCACATGTCCTTTAATTAACAGACAAAGGTAACTAGAATTGTACTAACTGCACACACTGTTGCAAGTCAGACTTACATACTTGGGGGGTTAAAACTACTTCATATTTCTACTGAAAACACCACTTGTCATAACTTAGGATGCTGTTTACCCTTTCTACAACCACATCATGTAAGAGATTTTCAGAGAGATCCTACTACAGCAGGCAGTAGTTTTATAACATCCCATTAATAAATCTACCCAGCACCAAAGTTTTGACTTTTCCATGCTCATTAATCCCTTTGTTAACTTCCTGTGGAGTCACTAGTTACTTTTTCTAATACCTTTATTGAAATGTTTATACATCAGTCTAACAGTGGTGCCCTCCCCAAAGTACTTGCTATTGGCTTTTGCATCCCTGGAATTTTCAACCAATTGAAACCAACCAAAAAGTCTTTATCTTACTTAATTATTGATCTGTTTTGGTGAATCTTCACACCAAAATCAAACTGAATCACCTGGGAATGACTTAAACCCGTTATCTTCTATGATCAGCTCTTCCATGATGTCCTCCCTGATTAACATAATCACCTGTAACTTCTCACTCCCAGCCTATCTATTGATGGGATATTTAAAGCTTAGTTTTGAAATTGGCAGTTATGTTTTGTGGAGGTGCAGAAACCTGGGGGACAGAAATATCTTTTTATTAACTGCATCTGTGAAACACACTTGTTTCTCCTCAAAGTTCTTTCATTGCTGCTCAGCAAGCATCCAGAGGTCAGGCTGGAAATGCTGGTGCTTCAAGGCCAGAATACCCTTGATTTCATCCATAGAAGAGTAGGAACTAGAACGGTATATGAAATGTATGCTTTTTGTGTTTAAGGGCTGCAGTACGTTTCTCAAAATATTTGAACAAGTAGGGAAATAAATCTCTGAAGTGGAAAGCTAATAAACATTCACATATGCATTTTGCTCATCTCTGAATGTGGTGGTAGTTTAGTTATTCCCTTATTTATGCAGTGGGACAAAGATCAGGAAAGATCATCAGTGAAAACTATTTGGCCGTCTGTTAACTTTCTTTACTTCTGGTTGTTTAACATTTATTTTTAAAGTTATAACAAATGGTTCTTTTCTGTTTGGTAGGAAAGTAGGATGACAGATTGTGGGAAGGAAAGTGTGAGCTGTATGGAAAGAGAACAAGAGCAAGTAAAGGAGGGTGACTGATCCAACAAACCTGCTAATAACAAATGGAGAGCAGAAAAATGAAAAAGGTCCTTTCCTACCCCACCTCACCACATCATAGTAATACAGTTCTCTGCAGAACTTAATTTTAAGACAGTATTACAACAGTGGAGACTCACCCCATTGCAGGAGTGTGAATGATTTTGTAAAGGGTTAACATGAAGAAAATACCACAAACTAATCTAGGAGGAGAAAACAAGCTACCTTTCCTGAAGACATGTATCACAGTACAAAGCAAGACTCTCAGGATATGTCATACCAGAACAAAAAGTATTTTACCCTGCATCACCAATGTTCAAAGAGATGTTATGCATCCTCTGTTGAAAAACAACTTCAACAAGTCTTGTGTGTCTCAAAGAACCACCACAGGGAAGTAAAATAAAGATATGGGGCAATCTTTCGGGAAAATCATTTAAATGCTTTTAGTCTGCTGGTGTCTGTTTATCATTGATTTTTTCCTTCCTATCTTAGAAAAGGAAATTTGTCCCAGACTCTGAATCAATAATTCCTCTCAGATTTGAAAAGCAATACAGCATTTCCTTATCCCCTGTTCTTTTAGCCACTTCTTAATCTCTCTGCTGCCTTCAACTCCTTCAAAGACTGAAGAAATTGAAAAAGTTTTAGATCTAATATGCCAGTAAAAACACACAGTAGCAGTGAAATAACACCTGGAAGTGACTAGTGGAGTGGCTATCATTAAAAAGAACAGAAAAAAATAAACCAGAGACACCTATAGACACACAAGCTTTGCTTCAACAGAATTCAAGATTTAAAATAATAATAATAAAAAATTTAATACATGCAAAACAAAAAAGTGAAAAATTTCATCAAATGCAGCATGGACCTAATGAAAGGAGGCAAAGTCAGGCAGAGCTTTCTTTGGCAAGCTAATCAATCCTCCAGGTAGTGAGAGCATCTCATGAATAAGCCCTTAATTGAAAACTATGGCAGGTTTCTGAAATTTAAAAGCACATAAAAAAACAGCTGAAGTGGAGATGCTATTTAGTTGTACTGATAATCTTGGTTTGAACAGAAAGTGAAAATGAAATTTCTAAAGGTCTGAGATTCCACATTGAATGACATTCGATGACACTGAATAATGACATTCCACAATGTCTTTTATCAGTCTGTTAATACAAGAATTTCTTAATGACTCAAAACTTGAAAGAATTATCAGTTTGTTAAGTTAGTATGAAAGAGGAGGAAAGAGTCTAATAGCCTGACACTCCAATGCTAGAACTGAGATGAAGTTACTTGATGCAAACTATGAGGTCAGCCCTGCAGGGGAAAATACCAAAAGATGATTCTGTAGACTGGGGGGTCACCAACTGGAAACAAAGCAGGACATTACCTAGAATACATAGTGCTTTTTCAAGGAGTAGAGACTGAGAGGGTCACTACAGGCAATATGACAGACATTATTCTCTCCTTTCACAGTTGGATTTCCTCATAAAACAGTTTACAGTTTCTTATCAGCCTTTAAAATTTAATAAAGCCATGTATTTAAGTGCTTGAAGGTCATCACAGAAAGCCATTCCTCAGTTATACCCAACTATTTCTACAATGCTAGTAAGTTTCTCCTCATGCAGTGCTGAGTGTCTATACCACTTCCATCCTCTCACATAACACTCTCTTCCTACCAAGCCTAATACAGTGAAACAACTTACCTAGCAAAAAAACTTGCAGTACTTTATTTCCTGCAACTAAAATGAAGTAGACTTAAAATACATTTTTCCCCACTTGAAGCTCCTGATTTCTTGCCTGCATTTACCACTCAGTGCTTAAAAATCACTGGCATGTTTTTTAGATTAGATACCCAGTGCCTGTCCATGCTGAGCCAAATCCTGTCCTGATTTAAACCCCAGGCAACTCTAAATGAAATAAAAAAGACACTGAGTCACTTTAAAATTGCTCCAAGACATACCTAACTATATGGTTAGTGGCCCTTGCCCCCAAACCCAATGTATACTATACCATAACTTTGAAAATGCTTGCCTGGCTTGTCCCCAGAATACACTACACCCTTTTCTGGTTTTCTCCCATTAGCCAAAAATATCCTTCAGAGAATATTTGCTCCCACTCATTGAATAGCACTATCTGATACTGCATTTTATATTTTACTGTTCTGCGACTTGCATTTGATCTGAAAAGAGATGAGGTGAAACATTTGCTACTAAAAGATTTGACTTAGAGTAAAATCATATGTTTCCCCTCATTGCTCATATTCATGTATGGTGCATTAAAATTGACTCCCATAAGTCTTCATTATTCAGGCATTTAATCATATGGAAAATGTGGTAATTTAATTAAAACAAGCAACATAGGTTGGATATCCCAAGGGATACAGACAGAGGAAAAATGATCTAATTCACTGAATTTCCATTTGAAAATGTATTAATATTAGACCACAAGACCACAGGAAAAAGAAGAAAAGAAAATGTTGCTCATTTGCAAAGCAGTAATCCGATGCTGAGACAATTTCTGTTTAGGATGCCAAAACTGCTTTCTTACACTGCTTTCTGTTGTGTCTGCAGTGGGTGTTTGTCAGAACATAACACTACTAGCAATTATTTGCTGTAGAACAGTAAAGCCTGCATTTATTTATTTTTACATGAGACAGGGAGAGTTTAGAGTGTTGTTAGTTTAGAAATCACTGCTAAAGATGGTACTTGCCAGAGGTTCATGAAAGACTTTCAGTCTTCCTTACCATTGAGTACAACATTTAATTCTTCCCAAAGCTTATGTCATGTACCTGGCACTTCACCTCAAAATGATTTATCAGTGTGGTATTGGGAGGAGGGGGTGCAGGGACCAGATCCATACACACACATGGTTGCCATTCCCTCCAGTATCTGAGATACACTGAATAGTCTTCTACTTCCTTTTCCAAACCCCCTCACAACACAATTCTAATACCAAAACCTTTATTAACAGAATTTGCTCAAATCACTCTTCAGGAAAACTTTCATCCGATACAAGCACACTGTAAGACCTCACAAATGTATATGAAGGATGATTAAGTTTCTTTCCCAAATTATTTATATGGGAAAATAAATTTATATTTATTTTTGTTGCTTTTTTTTTTTTAAATAAAAGAGCAGTTAGCACAGACCACCTACACCTACTCACAGCACCTATGTAGCTATTTTCTCTTCTGTAATTCTGCCTTTTTTTTTTTTTTCTTAAAATGGGCTTGACCCTACATTCTCCGTCTGTAAAACTCCCACAGAAACCAGCAAAAGATACAACCCCTTGCAAGTTAGGGGTTGAGTTCAGTAAGAGTTGCATTTTTTTATTTATGATATAAGAGATGGGAAAGCATAGGCAAGCTACTCAGCTGGCCTATGTCAGCATAGTTTCAATGACATTCCCATAGTTTATATGCAGTGTTGTAAAATACATCAACATACTATATACAAAAATATTTAGCTTCCCACACATTTACTATAAACATTAAACAATATTTTATCCCAGTTTTAAATGTCTTTCCAATATTATGCTTCCCTTCACTTCCAGCATGTTCACACTTTCTAATCTCGTTTGTGCAGAACACTCAAAGAAATAACAGAATATAGGTAGCAAACAAACAAAATATACAAAATTTCACAAGTTCTGCATTTTAAATACTTGTTACAGCATATTCTCTGTCCTGTTGCTCCTCCTCCTGTTTTACACAGCTTAAGTGCAAGTAATTGCTCCACCTGTTACGACAAGATTTCATTTCTCAAATAGCTGAAAAGGACATATAAATCAACTGTACCTTTCAAGGTTTGTAGAGAAGATATCCCAGAACCTATGCTGGACCCCACGGCAGCTCAAAGTAGGGGTCTAAACTTCCTGGCAGCAGAACAGCCGTAGGGAGGAAGAGTTAGAGGTGCTAATCAAGCCTGCACACTTGAGGGCTGTCAGGGAGTTGGGTTTTTAAGGAAATCCTTCAGCTTTAACTTAACCAGAATAAGGAGTAATGGGAGCACTGCTAAACATTTGCATTTCATGCTTTCCTTTTAACAATCTGTATATCTTTTCTATGAGCTATACATAATGCTGTTGTTTTAGGATCTTTCACAATAATACAATCAAGGACATAGAGCTAACTAACAATAGATGTATAATGAACATATCTATACCAAAATAAATCTGAAAAGTATTTTTTACCTCATTCCATTTTTGGAAAAAAATAAAAAGCAAATTTTATTATTCATTACTCATTGTGTGGAGAGCTAAATCAAAACACTTTACATTTGATTCTGTTCAATGGGGAGAGCTTACTTGCAGAAATGTCTCTAACTCCAGCTCTCTTCCACTGCCCCCTGCATTTAGCACCAGCAGAACCCACAACCCTCCCAGGCTGCAGGATTTCAGGCTGCAAGCCGCCTACTCACAATCATATATGTTTATTTTTTCAGACCATTTATCATCAGATGGATGGCACAGACAGAAGTGTTTTGCCTACCAGTAATCTTTAAATTAACACAGTATGATTTATTTTGGCAAGAAATCAATGCATTGAGATAGCAGCCTTCCATCAGCTGGCCACAACAGGGGAATTCACCTGACCTGGTGGGCATGGCTTAAAGGAGCATTACATGGTGTAAACAACCTTGTACACAGACTAAAGCTTATGTACACGGAGGGACTGCTGCATAATTTTGCCAAGTTTCTGAGCTATATAAGTCCCTGTTTTGCCTCCATCTTACTTTCTAGATACCTCTCTGCATGTTTTGGTTATTACTTCTGCAGAGTCTTTTCCTTCAGGTCTTCACAACTTGCACAATGGAAAATGCTTCTCCAGGCCCTCTGTTATACTGCAAAAGTCCCAACCAACTAAGCACCACCAGAGAGCTGTTACTCATCACTGACAACTTATACAATCAGTTCAGCTTGATTTGTTTTAAAGGTATGCTAAGCTTGTGCATTCATCTGGAACAATTTTTGATATAACAAATGCAAATAAATTCTCATTTTTTTCCATCAAGAATACAATGTATTTTGCCTGAGGCAAACTGCTACCCCATAATCAGCCAGAGAAACGCCACAAACCATAGAAGTGCTAAGTCCTGAAAAGTGATCATGTTCAAGTGTGTTGAAGATCCAGGCAAAGAGTTAAACTTTACCACAGACTACAATATATCACTTTAAGCTTCCCATTTTCTATCTGTTATTGAACACTATTAAACTAATCTATAAAAACTGGTATGTTATCCGCTAAACAGTAGATACTACAAATATTCAAATACTCTTATTTTTGTTTAAATACATCTGATTTTACAAAAATAAATAAATAAATAAATAAACAAACTCTTTGAGGATTGAATCTGTGCAAAGAATTCATCCAGCTTTATATCTTTTGAGAAAAGTTCCCATTTGCACTAATTGTTCATGTTCCAGTGAGTTTTGTGTTTAAAGTTGCACACACAGATGAGAAGACAGCAGCTAAACACGTAGATTCCTATGATAAAAGGAAAATACAGAAATGGACTATTGAACTATGCTGTAAAACAATTGCAGAAGGTCATTTGTACAGCAGTTACTGTAAAATTTGCATTTCTGATGCACTTTCACTCATTCTGACCAGCACTTCAACAGTCACATCACAAATCTGTATTAAACTAAGCTGCAATTCCCATACAAATGGGTAAGAAAAATCATCTTAGAATCTGGCCCATGGTGATTTATATGCCTAGCTCAAAATGTTAAAAATGGGGGTGGCTAATAAGAATTGAAAGTTTCAAGGGGGGAAAAAATAGGTTTCTTAGCATTTCAGGGGACTTATGGTATTGATGGTTCTGAATATTTCTTGTTAAATTGCTGGTTTCTAAAGTAAACAAGTTAGACTCTAACACATTCCAGGTTACATCATAATCTGTCCTGTCCTAACATCATGGAGGCAGAAGAGGGATTTTTCACTCTCCAGTGCTGGGAGAATCCGAGCTGCAGGCAGCATGGCCCTCTTTTCCTAAATGACAAACAAGGGAGATAAAATAAAAAACAGAAAGGGTAATGTGGTGTCATGCATGGGCACATGCCAAGCACAGGATTATAAAAATAAGAGTCATGATGCAGCAATTAAAAGCTTCAAAAATGTGGGCTATTGTTGGAAGAGCTGCACTTTCACAGGAATACACCAATTGTACTGTAAATACTGTAATTAAGTTTTTTAGACAAAACAATATTGCACGTTGGAACATAATATTAAAAAAAAAAAAAAAGAAAAAAAAAAAGAACATCCAGCACTTCCCTCTTTTTCCTCCCCAACCCAAGCATGCATGCACGCACATTGTCTTCAAAGCTTTGATTCCCTGTCTTTCAGGAAATACATCTGACATGAAAGTCCTTATTGTTCTCCAACTTCAGTGCCAGGCTTGCAGCAGGTTTCTATTCTGGAATCTGAGGGGCTGCTACAAGGCATTGCAAACTCTCACCCGCTTTTGACAGTGCACAGCAGCTGAGGATCTGGCCCGTTCCCAGCTTCATTCCCAACCCTCACTGTATCTCTCCAGACCTTTTGCCCAGTTCTCCCTCACATCTACATACAACAGACATACCGAGCACACACAGAAGGAGGAAAACTCTGTCATAAATAGAAAAATACTTTTTATAATGCTCAATCATTTAAATGACCACTGCAGCTGGGCTCTGCTGAACATCCCTTTCACTCTTCCATTATGATTTCACAATAACATAAAGTATCTATCTTACATTTGAGGTCCTTTTATCAAATAAGCTAATCTATGAGTTCCACTCCTGATCATTGTTATTGGAAGCACTTTCAAAATGTCACAATTTACATGAGGAGATTTTTTATCTTGGAAAGTGAAAAACTTCCATTTTGCTTAGCATCAAGTCATTTTGCACCCGAACGTATGGTTTTAAAAACCAACTTAAAGGTTATAAAAAATGACAGTATGCTTTAATGTAACTAATATATTCTTAAGCTGCTGTGGCAATATTTTAATCTAAAATAAGCAAGAAAATTTTGCCCCAGAACATAAGGCTGAAATGAAAATGAGTTACATTTAGAAGCCGTGACTCAAAGTTTCCAATCCCTTTGCAATCTCAATAAGCATCACAATTTTCAAAACTCCAGCACTCGAGAATTTTCGCTGAAGTCTAGCAGGCTGCTTGGGATGAGAAGTCACTTAACTTCAGAATAATGGTGTCAATTTGGGCATCCACTATTAGCCAGTTATTACCCCTCTCAATACATTTCTTTTCACTGCAATAAGGAAGTAGTGAACCCTTTGTGATGCTTTTCCTCACTGAACGCTTTCTTACAAAAGAACATCCAGGCAAGAGTTAAAATTCTGAAAAGCACAATCAAATATTATCAGAAGGGGAGGGGAACAGGTCTTCAGACACTCTAACAAGAATTTCAAATGTAACTGGTAAAATTAAGTAAGTGTTACTGGGAACCAAACTGTTGTATGTAACTTAGAAAGCAGTCCTAAAGGCATCACGTCAGAATGCTTGATAGTGAAGATGTGCATACATGCATGTGCATGCACACCGTCTGCATTGCTGCCTTATTTTTATATTCACTAACATTTTCCAGTAGTTTTAGGCCCCACACTGAGGTTTTCCTTTATTGACTTGCGTGCAGGGGTGGGTCATGTAAACAAATTCAGCTACCACTAAGCTCTAAAAGAGTACATGAAAGTACTTGTTCTCATTATTAAATAGTATAGAGTCTTTAATATAGAATAGTCTAACCTCAGCTGTTTACACATAGCTTTAACATGGGGAAAGAACCCAAACATTAAATTAGCAAACATTAAATGTGTTTTCTTTGCTTAAACTAAGGAAATCTGAGAAAAAAGAAACTAAAATCACAATGATCTGGAAGGTCCATTCTGAATCTCAACAAAATCTCCCTAACAGAATTGCTTTAGGCAACCAGCCCACACCATCTCTTTGGGGACAGCCAGGAATTGTCCCAAAACACATCACTTGCAAGCCTCTGACAAGTCTTTAGTCCTGCAATGATATCAAGGCAGTTTTCTCTGCCCTCCTTGGCAGGCCAAGAAGCTAATGTCCTTCAAAAGTCATGTAGCACACCTGGTTTCTGGAACAACTTTTAATGAACAAAGCAGCAAACCATGGTCTACATAAAAGAGAGATTAAAATGCAATCAGAATTAGCAACATAAGAACTAATAAAGATAATCAGCTACCAGTACAATTTATCACACTGTATTACCTAAGTTTTCTGAGAGGAAACGTGACATGGAAGAGGAAACTGTTGTTCAAAAATCAGTGCTGGTCTGCACCTTTTACTGGCCTGGTGACCAAGGGGGATTGAGTAGGGTGGAGAACAACATAAAAACTGGCTGTCTCTGTCTACATGCTTTTCCATGAGTTGGCTTCATCTCATCTGGAACGCTCAAGACACATTCTGGAAAGCAAAGGCAGCTACATTTCACTTGTCAAAGCAGGAGCCATAAAAAGGAACGAATTGCAGTCAAGCACGCAAAGACTCTAGGTACAAAGCCCCTCGTCATCTTTAATTTTAGCCCAACCCATTACACAGCTTTATCATATGGACAAGAACCATGAGAAATCAGCAGCTCAAACTAAATATCCTTAATGTCTTTGTAGTATCAAAATAATTCCACAAATACAAATTCTGTACAGAAAGCAACAGAGCTATCAGATAGGGTTTGGTGACTTAAAACGATACATTGTTTTCCTGCCTGTGAATCTCATAATTTTATAAAAAGCCTGTGCAGATGGTCCAAGATATTTAGCTTTTCATAAGCCCCAAGTATTTAATGATTCAAATTAAAACAGCCGCATTCCTGGTCTTCTCAGTCTATTCAATTACAGTACCCATTATCTGCAGAATTTTCTCCATATACACATAAGCTCTTTCAAATAGTACCTATTAGTCATAATGAAGTCAAATGACTCAGGTAAGTAAGATTATTTAAAAAAATAAACTTCAGTTGCACAAAAGATTTTGCAGTAACAGACTGCTTCTTCTAAGTACACCCAAGGCCAGTCCCCTAGTTTCCATGTCTACCAGATTGTTGAGCAATAATTGCATTATTCAGGTACCAGTTCACCAAAGACCACCACATCTGAGGAGGAAGTAATTTCTGAAGATGAAAATTTATTTTTTCTGAGATTTGAAATGTTACATTTACTTTACTGCAAGTGTACTTCACATGACACAATAGCTAATCAAACACATAAAAACAAGAATGCTCATATTCAGTCAGATTTAAGGAATACTCTCTTCACTTACCCTTTTTCCTGGCCTCTCATATAATTTCATTGTACAAACACCAGGTGATCTGCATATACTAATATTTTTAAGAAGCCAATATGTGGAAAAGTGCAGATTCTTTCCCAGTAAGATGTGCTAATTTAGTGTAGTTTCATACTTCATTTTATCTTTCACATCTGAAACAGATCACACATTTGTTTCAGAGGCATAAACACATTAGTACTGATGCTTTTCCATTAGACAAGGCTGCACGTGGGATGTTTGATGATATCTTGGGCTTGGAATACCGCAGTGATCATTATCAGAAAAATAAGTCAGTATTAAATAATAATATACATATGCACACACCCACATGCATGACCTATACAAAGTATGAGATACAATTTTAATAATAAATTATTCATTTTTAAAATATTTACGTTTAACAACTATGACACTTACAATGAAATCACACATTTTGGGGGGTGGAGTAATGGTTCATGGTTACTGGAATTTTCTTTTGATGTTATTTATACATCACTAAATTTAACACTTCCTTGTATCTCACTATTCTAAAGGAAACAGAAGGCTATCATACCCCATAGAGTAAATCAAATAGACCTGATATGAGTCATTATTTTATGCACGATACATCAATAGTTTCTCAATTACTCTTGGTGGGTTCCACATGTTTTCATCCTTTCTCGCTTTCTGAAGTTGATCTCTTTCCAAAAAAACATTGCACGTTAAACAATTTCAAAAAAAAATAGAATTTATAAGACTGTGTTTGTTTGACCATATCATTCACAATCACACTGTACATAAGAAGGTTTCCTTCCATCAAATCTGTCCAACACAGACTCTGAACAAAATAGCACTAAATAATTCCCTAGTACTCAGCACTTACTTGGTTGTGAATGAAGAGTCATTATATCTATTCTGCTCGTAGTTGCAGCAATTGTCCATAATAGGATACACTAATGAAGCCTGTCATTAGCATGCTGAGCCACTTCAGTAGCTTCACACTTCTTGTTGTTTTCATTTCATTATTTGGCATGTAATTTGCATTTCTACAAATCACTAGGATCTGAGCCTGCTGGGCTAGGGAGTCTCTGGCTAGGGCAAACTCTGGGGTGCACTGCAGCTCACACAATCACCTCTCAGATGAGATGCTCCAAACATTTAAGTGATTTACATTTATGAGAAGTGATGAGAGCAAAAAGTTGATCTTTGTATTTTAGTAGTTGAGAAACCAGTTTTCAAGACCTGTTTTGGAGTCTCTGGGGGAACATAATGTTCACTGACCAGAGAGACCTTCATTCTGAATTCCTAGAGAACTTCCTCTTGATTCACCCTAAATGAGCCTCATGGGAGTGGACTCTATATATTATACAGGACTATTTCAGCAGTAAGAGACTAGTGTCATAGAGGGAAGAGTGGCAAAACAGCTTATTTTACATCAGTTTTAATAATCTGAAGGCTTTTAAAGAGAGCTTGTTTTGGGTTAACAAAAGTATGGCTGGCTACAGTTTTTGTTCTACACTGGATTTTCTGCATATAACACATGCTGCACATTACATAAGCATCCTTCCCCCACACCTCAGCATACACTTGTACCTCTGCATAAATTCAACCGTTATACTGCGTGTCTCACACCTTCAGTACCTCTTTCCCTAGTAGCATACAAAAAATAGCCATATATTTTAAAAAGTACTTTTTTCCTACAGAAGAACACTCATATCTTTTTGCCCTTTTGAAGTAGAAACCTGTCCCTTTGAGTAGAATGAGGTGATATATAGCTGGTACATGAAAGACTGCTATCAAAAATTTCATCCAAAATTTTCCAAAAGGTTTATCACAATTAAACAGAATTTATTCACTTGTTCATATATTTGTCAAGCAAACAGAATAAATTAAGCTAAAAGGGACAAAAATGAACATTTTATAAGTAGCTCTGAATGCCTTCACTAGGTCAGAACAGCAAAAAACGTAGCATAGCAAGAAGGAAACCCCCTACTGCTCTTATCAGTCCAGTAGTGGCAGCAACAGAAAACAGCGTAGGTAAGTGAATGAAACTCCCAATTAAAAAGTTCAGAGTAGATCTAAAAAAGACAACGTTTAATGCATAACTTACTGCAGAATAATATCTAATCTTTTACCTCCCCAGTTGCTATCATCAATTCAGCATGACTATGGAGGGAGAGAAAGTTTTAAGGAACATCAAGACCAGACAATGACACTTGATATTTTTAGAGCCGTAACTGCTTTTCTTCCATGTAAAGCCTGAAATCATTTGAATGACAGCTTTGAGTTCGTGTGGATTTACATAACTACAAATGCATCTAAGATTTAGTCCTGTTAATCTAAGCAGAAAGAAAGTCCAAACATATCCTGTGAACTGCCATCTGGGCTCATTTAACTTGTATTTTATCAAGAGATGCTGAACATATTGAAATGACAGTTGAAGGACAGTGTACTCTTGATTCTGGATCTAAAATCCATGAAGAGCAAGCTAAGAATATGTTAAAGCAAACATGTTTATGAACTGGTTGAAAATACAAACTAAAGATGTGTCTATGAGACAGCAAATGAAATCCTGCACATGTTGACTATTTGAGGATTAGCAGAGATGATGGATAGAAGATGGCATACATTGAAGTTATAGCAACTTTGAGTTAAAACAGATGTCCGGAAGCTCTCTCCATACCCCTTTCCAAAAAAAAAAAAAAAAAAAAAAAAAAAAGTATCATGTCAGCAGCCAGCACAACACTCAGGTAAAAACAATGGAGCCGTTCAAAACAAACAGTAACAAGCAATGGAATAGGATATGAAAAGTTAATGGGTTTTACTGGGAGACATCTCTGGTTTTTGACTGAGTCCACATATTATATATAAACACACGTATATATGCACACACAGAAAGCTTGCACATTGTTCTGAAAGCTGCACAGAGCAACCAGAAAATAGCAACGTCGCGAGTGCTACAAGGCTAGCCAACCACAAATAAAACTCAGCTTAGAAAAAATCATCTTCGTCTCTTTCCATATTTTCTAAAATTCATTTTGAAATTTTCACATTATTTAGACTTTTCTCAATGCTAAGACAAATGATCAGGATAAAGTCATTAAGTGCTCAGATGTGAAATGCAAATCAGTCATTGGTCAAAATACTTTGCTTTTCAGAGATCCTGTAAAAGTAATTAAGACATCTTAAACTCAAATGGTTTACATAGAGTATCCCTGAAATATCTATTTATCAAAACCTGCTTTGCTCCTCTACTGGAAAAGTACCATATTGAAAAGCTCAAGGACACGTATGTGTCTGTACGCAGAAAAACAAATCATATCCACAGAATTCTTGCGAGTACACATGGAAAATTGTTGCAGAACTATGCAATAACATTAATTTTATCATGCACCTTTGACTAGAATTTTGTTTGTCCATTAATTCAGCTATTGGGATTACTTTCAACTTTCCAGATCCTGAAGCAACACTGAACTGCAGCCATTTGGTTCTTACATCAGATTCTGAAATGATTCTTCTTACTTTTGGAGTTTCCATTAAGATAGCACCTGTCTGTGATCCAAGGAAGAAAAGCTGTCCTGGCAAGTATTTATTTCTTGTCAAGGTTGTTATATTTTATGGTTCATTATTATTTGTATTTATTTCAAAAACATAGGTAAGTTTCTCATTCTGCTGGGTACTATATCTGTATCTTTTTTTAAAGTTTATGAAGCAGAAATAACTAGAGGTGAAGGAAAAGTTCTGGAAATACTGCAGTGGGGCTGCCATGTCCAGCAGTGACCTATCCATATCCTAATCAGCATTATATTTTGTTTGAATTGGATGCCCATGGGGAGCTATTTATTAGAAGGCTGCATCTGAGGAGAGAACCTTGGACACTGCAATACCATCTGCACTATTCTATAACGTATCATGTATTGATTCAAATATTGAGACAATATTTCCCCAGAACTGCAGCTGAAGGGTAGAAGCAGTTTTGGTTTTGTAGAGTACCTGGGATAGGAGTTATCTAGTCAACTACCTTCATGAAACTCTCCAAGCACTGATTACTAGATCATATAAATGTTAACATGAGCAGTGAAGAGCCTCTGTTGTCAACAGTCTGGTCATAAGTAGATATTGCTGGGCTGCTGAAGACCAAGAACTGCAGGAGCCAGCCCCAGGCAGTTTTCATTCTGTCTTGCTACTTCAGGTACAAATCAGAGTGTTATCACAGGGGCTATGAGGTAAAAGCACAGTCGCCTCTTGTAAAGTGGAGAAAATGATTATGCTTGATGTACAGAGAAAAAAAAAAAAAACAACTTTCAAAAATTTCTGCAAACTCAGGTCTTTATTTCAAGTTAATTTAACCTAACTATATGCCAGGGAGCTCTAAATGTTCCAGGATGGTAGCCTTCCAATTACTAAAATATATTTATAAATGTCTATCACAGTGACAGCATGCAACAGAGTCTAAATAACTTAAAAAAAAAAAATCTACTCTAGGATCACAGTGGCTACTTGCTACTTCAGGACAAAATGTGATTAACAAGGAAAAAAAAATCACATAGAAAAGCACCCAGAGAAGCCCAAGGCTGGATGACTTTTTCCCAAAACCTCCTTGAACCTGGAGAACACTCAAATCCAAATTTGTAATAACATTTCAGAGTCCAGCTTTATTCCAATTGATATGTATCACATTTACTGCACCCCGAATGTCAAAAATGTAGGCAACTACACAAACCTACTTTACCATCTAAATTAAATATTAACACAGTTACATTGAAATAAAGCAAAGGCAAGAAGAGAACAGGAAAAGTTGACAATTAAAGCAGGGTAAGGACAGTAAGTTTTCCATTCCAGAAAATATAGTCAACACAGGCTTAAAGCTCTTTTGATCTTTAAACTGCTATTTAAAAGGAAATGCTGAATTACAAACGTATTAAGCGTCTGTGTCTCTAATTTCCCATGGAACCAGTCTATAAGAGAAACCAAGACCTGGATCAAAGCAGCTCAGAAATTTTGAGGGGAGAACTACACAAAGAAATGTAACTGTTCAATGTTACCATTCATTTCAATTTATATGTTAGAAACTTATTTGCTCTAACTGTGCTAGAGTTGTATATACCAAAATGCACTCCATATACCTGCCATTACAATAGGTATAAAATGGGGGGTTACAAGTGAGAACTACATGCAGAAAAAGTCAACATCTGGCTTTCCAATTCCATACTTAGCTTGCAAGACTGGTTTGGCAAAAACAAATTTTTGCTCATCAGCAAGAGATTTTTTGTAGAAATTATTGAACACAACTCTATGATGCCAGTTATGCAGAATCACTGCTAACAGAGGAACAAACTGCATTTTGAGACAGCTCAAAGCACTACAGATATTTTACTGACTTGAGTTTTTTCTGAACTGCCAGCAGCAGACATTTAAACCATTCCAATGCTCAATGCTGCCAAAAGGACAGATCACAGTTTGCCATAACACTGACCCAAAAAAGCAAAAATCACTGTGTATATGAGGACTCCGTCTTGTCGTCATCCCTTGAGACAAACCATTATATGAGTTGCAGGGAGGAAGGAGAGGAGAGAAGGGAAAAAGCAGAAAGGGAAGCAGGCATCATGGGGTTGCTATGCTCCTACTTGGGCAGTGAGAGGCTTGGATGGATCCTTCATTTCATCCACCCCCAAATGCAATCAGCATATGCTTATCGCTCACAGCATGAGGGATAGAACCTGAAGTATTTCTGTGACATTTGAAATTGTAGTCTCCCTTCTGTGGAGCTCAGGGACAATTCAACTATACTTGGCAAGACTGCAAACTGACAATTAGCTCTGCAATAGAGCTTCTGACAGCATGCGTGAATTAACGGATAAGCCCTTCTACAAGACTGCTGCAACTCAAAGCATTTCAGTCAAACTTACGGTCACTGATGCTGGTTAGAGATTTCAGTTCATGTTTAAATAGGCTTTAATGTTCTAACAAGCATAAGTCTCAGCAATTCTACTGCACTGCTCTGGAGCAGAGCCAACGCAACCCAGAGAGCTGCAGCGCGTTGCAGCGTGATGTTGGCCAAGGCACTGCCTTCCCCTCCGAGCACAAGCCCAGACTTCAGCAGCTCCTAAGGCTGCCAGCACATCTCACACTTTGTTTACCTGACAAACATCAGGCTAAATGTGACTAAATAGCTACAAAACCAGTAGCACATGGTACTGCAGATACACAGGCACGCAGTTCAACCATTTGGTGCAGATCTTTGAAACTAGGTAGAAAAGAGGAAATACCGCTACAAGCTGCAGACTGGAACGTCCTCATTATTCAGTGCTTTGAATGAGCAGAAAATGTGAACACAAAGAAAGTTTGCTCTATTTCTGTAGCAGGGAGACATAAGCAAAGCGTCAAACAATAAGAGAGGAAACTGGATATTTGTGGTGCAAACGCCAGAACAAAGTCAGAAAGATTAACTTGCAGCTCCATCTCCACGGAGGAAGTTCCCTGAAGGATAAAAGAACAGCTGAACAAAGTGCGATGCTGAACCGATCAGACCTGCTTTGTCACTTTCATCTTTGCAGCACACAGAAAAGAAGGGACTTCCGTGCCAGCCCTTGGCACTGTGGCCAGGAACCGAAGGAAAAGGAGTCAGGCAGGCTGAGGACAAAAGTGGAAGCCTTTCAAGGCAGCAGCCAGCTCTGCGGAAACAAAGCAGCTGGCAGGAGATGATGAGAGGGAAGAAGCCGGTGTCTGTCTGCTGGGCAGAATGGCAACAACATGATCATAAACTGAAAAAGATATGGGGGGGGCGGAGAGAGGGGGAGAGTAGTTGTACACAAAGTGGGAGAAAGCACCCCTGTTACAGCTTTTGACAGCCCTATTAATTCTCTGAGGCATTCCCAACAAGACATCTATTCAATTTTCACTCCATGTGTTCCACCTAATGGGAGCTGTATTATGTTTCACACTGAGGGTAATTACCTCTTGAAAATTTTGTGTACAAGGGGAGTAAAGGCTTTAATTTTCTGCAGGTGTCTTGGACATTCCTTGCAAATTCTTTGACCTAAAATGAGGTGTGCATTCCTATTTTACAGGGTTCCCCTCAAATTGGGATGGTTTGTATTTGAGGGCCAAGCTGAAGCCATTTATCTCATCCATTAAATGGAGACACATATAATATATTCTACCATCACCACATCATCACAACATAAACAATAACTTCTCAGATGAAACTGAATTAGTACCACAAGCCCTATACACTAGTCACTAGAATGCTGCAGAAATTCATGGTTGAAGATTTTACAGCTTCTGCTTCAAGATCTCTTTATATGAGGAGTTCTCACAAAATCTACTGGAAGAAGTTTCAGCTTGTTACAAACTATTAAAGAGTTGTTTGAAAACAAAAATCTGTGTTCTCGCACATTTCTCGTTTTATTAATTACAGACTGAAAAGTCCATTTGTACAAAAAGCATAAATTTGTTATGCTTAACTGAAAGACAGCAATGTTTGTATGCATGCAAATTGGCTAACTCTAAATCCCAATGTTTCAAACACACATAGCATCCCAAACAATGATCAGAATGGAATCGACTTAGCCAGCAGAAAACACTACAAATTTCATCACTAGCTCCTTAGTATACAAACTTTCACATGAATCAGGAAAGCAAAACCTTCCTGTGTTTTAGATGTGATTATTTTTTGTTAAAAAAAAATACAAAAAAAAAATAAAATCAAAATACCATCCTTCTGGAAATAGTTTACTTCCCAGCTGAATGCTTTGCTATCTTACAGTTCTATTTTTAAGACCATAAATTATAAATCAGATTCAAAAGGTTCAGTATGACATCTGACTGAGCTTTTCTTGGCAGAAATGTATTTCCCATATACTTTTTACAATTTTTTTTATGAGAAAACTGTTGCTAAGCTCTTCAGTAAACTAACTGATAATGAAGCTTGTGAAGTATATAATCCAAAGGGCCATAAAAACACAAATGAAAGCCTAGTCTGAAAGAACAATATAAGCTCCATCAACAATGTTCTTTCTAGATACAAAGAGAACAAAACTTGGTCCCTGCAGTACTAAGTGATACTTTCCAGAGCTGTGTGAAGTCAGCTCTATGTATAGCCTCTCTTCAGATGTCTTTAGAAGAACAGAGCAGACAAACTACTTGGGGAGAGTCATGGCCAGTACAGAAATACCCTCAGTTGGCAGGAGAAACCCCAATGGGAAAAAGGAAAGCAAACTTTAGCGCAATTTAGTGTCCCTTGCACATGTTTGATTGTCTTAACCCAGTGGCATGCAAAAGTGGTTTGTCCCATGCATATAGAAGTGTACCATATGATGCAGACAGGGGTGTATCAAGTAATAGGCCCAGTTAAAAAGAAAAAAAAAAAATTTGAAAATGGAGACACCCTAATGAAGTTTCTTGCACTAGCATTTAGCAAACCCCCGCCCTCCCCCCTGAATATGTATAATCCTCATTGATAATACTCAAGTATGGGAAAGATATTGTAACCCCATCTTTTCAGACTACATGCCTCACACCCTCAGAAAAGAGTAAATTATCTACTGCCAGCTACGGAAAATTATAAAATTATATATAAGGTTATCCAATGAAGGAAGCAATACCAGAGCTATAACTATGCAAAGAAAGATGCAGTAAAACAGAGATTTCACAAAAATGTGCATTTCCTCACTACACAACGAACAAATTAAATCAAACCTTTCCAGTCTCCATACACATTCACAATCTGCCTGTTACCCCAGCCACTCCTCAAAAAGTCTCCTCATGCAGACCACCAGTATTCCTCCACAAGCAAGCTGATCATCAAGCAACTCACTATACTGAAAACAAATTACAGTTACTCCTGTTTCATAAGGTTTATGTCATTATAAAACCAATAACATATTCTTTAGAAATATGAACTGGTTTTCTCTACACCATAAACCTATGCTTAGAACGGGACAGGTTGCAGAGGGACCTTGGATATGTTTTCCTCCATATGCAATTCTTCCTTTGATTTAAATGTTTCCAATAGGATTCTACTTTGAATAATAATAATAATAATAAAAAAATTATTTGAAAAGTTTTGGCTTTACAAATCCTTCATATTCTGACCAAAAAAAAAAAAAATACTATGTTCACGTTCCCTGCACCTTTCTTAAGCAGTGGATGGCTTTGCTGAAGTGGATAACACAAGGAATATCTCCTTCACTGAGTCACACATATATTAAAGATTACAGAAATATCCAGAAAAATATTTCAGTTATCCTGCATTTGGCTTACTGTTGAATTAGAAATAACCCCCTTTAAAACATACTCAGGTACTGCTTTTTAGAGTGTGAAATATTTCCCTGTAAAGCTAGCTTACTAGCTCTAAATGTTGGACTTGCTTTTTCCTCACTCTCATACAAGTGATGGAGGTGATTTTGCTCAAACCTTCCAAAAGAACCTATATTCAGCCACAATCCAAAATATAGAGCCATTCATCTGCTGAGCTGAATGTTTCACAAGCCATCTGAAATAGGGCTTTATAAAAGGAATCATTTTGTTACCTTCACTATATAGCAAGAGCAACAGCCATAATATAACATTCAGAAGGAAGGATTACAGCTGTAAAAAATGTTCACAATAAAGTCATAAACTACACAATGTGCCCCTTCTGAGCTTCTTTACAAATACAAAACCTTTCAAAATAGGTTAGCTAAGATTCACACATCTTTAGAGAGAATATTGGCCCATTTATGGAACTGACATAAAACCATGTGAAAGTGACCTTTTTTTTTTCCCCCTTTTTCTAAAAAAAATGAACCTGAAACTCAAAATAAAAATCACAGGGTGCAGACTCATGTGGATTGAAAAGAAAAAATTGTTGCACATGAAGCCTCGAGAACAAAACACCATGTTTTGCGCAGCTCGTTAGGACGACATTATTAGAGCTGGGACCATTTAGGAAAACTCATCTAGAGTCCAAGAACATTCTTAAACAAGGGATGGGAATACATGCTCAAGTTTGCCTGCAAGCCTAAAACAAGCTTAATTAGAAGTTTCAGAAATGTTAAATAATGTTAATTTGTTGCTCTGGCAAACTGCCTGCTACAGCTCTGCAGACTATATAAATGAGAGTCTCCATCAACAGTATTGAAACCTCTTCTTGAGCTAGCTAGACTATTCAAACCTTTTGTGGTTGTGGATTTTTGACTTTTAAAAAGACTATGAAGTAAAATGTGTAGACACAGACACAGCACTACATCAGGTTTGAAAGGAAGAATGGCCCACGGACGCCTTCCTGACAGTGTTTCTGGTACAAAACTTGGTCAAGAAACAAAGCATCCTGCCTCTCTACAGCATTATCAAATCCAGATGGGGTTTATAAAAAGTACACAAAATCCTACATGATATGGAAGTCTATTGAAGAATTATTTTCAGCTTAATATACATGACAGGACAAGAGGGCATACATGAAAATTATAAGAAAAAATCTGATTTGAAGCAGATGGCAGGAAGCCTCTTTTCACAAGAGGAAAAAAAAAAAAAAAAAAAAAAGTCATGAATACTTGCAAAAGCCAAAGAAAGAAATTTCTGCAGGTAAAAAAACACTGGGCCTATTCACAAACAATTGAACATTTTGGGATGGAGTATGGCCAAACACTAAAAAACTAATTGACAAGTGCTTTAACTCTATTCAGGGCTGCAGTTTAATGGACATAAAGGCTGCTCTGTTTTCTCATACTTAGTATCAGCTATGGATGATAGTAATTTCAAATATTTCCTTTACTAATGTCTGTGGATAGATTTCCTGTTCTAGAATCGTATTTGCTAGTTGCATTCATAGTACAAGTGTGAATACAGTTTGAATCAGAGGGCACTCTAGACCACTGAATTACTACAACTGGTACACATCCAGCTTTTCTCTCCTACTTCCAGTTTAACTTCTTAACTATACGCACATCTGTAAGTTGTAAAAACACATTGGAATATGACCAAGCAACCTAAAAGGTAATTAAAAAGTAATATAAATTATTGTAAACTCAGATTCATAAGCTCCGGACCTTGCAGAAAACAATTTCACACCTACATCCTCAGCCCACTCTACAAGAAGAATGATTATTTATTTACTGATTATTCTAAAGAAAATTGGCTCTTACACCACTCAGAAAATGTAAATAGATTTACTCCTTTTTATCAGATTTGTTCCATTTCAGATCAAAGAGTTAAGAAAGGACAAAAATTTTACAATCAAAACATGAAAGGAAGTTGTAACTCAAATGAGAACATGTTCTCTGCTTCAGGTAGGAAGCTACCAAAGGGGAAAAAATATATGAAGATGATTAAATGTTAGACAATAGTTTTGAGATGATTTAGAAAGCTTAATAGACCAGGGAATAAAGTTAAGCACTTTCAAATCTACTTCCAGCAGAATGGTACACATCAATATCATCCACGTTGACAACTTGCAACTGTAAGAATTTATATTTTCCATACTCAGATGCTTTTTCAAACCATATTGGTAGCATACTCTCCCATACGTCACAGTTCCTTAGCAAATCTACAGAAGAACTAGCTGCCATATTCATCACTTAATAGCCTTCATCAGTTTCTTTTTTTTAGTGGGGATGAATGTGGCCCAATCAATCACTTCAAAGCAACACTGCAAACAATTGAACTGAGTGGCAATAGTTTTTCATAGAATTACCACGTGTAACATTAGCTTCAAAGTTTCTGGGAAAGTTTTTTCTTGCACACAAACAAATTTAACAGTGAACTCTGAAGCTCTCTGTAAAAAAATTGTCTTTCATATGTTTATAATTGAAAGAGGAACTTACAACAACTAAAGTCAATCAAAGTAACTTACTTCTCACATTTTTGCCATCAATATTCTTTCTGCAATTCACACCAGAAAGAGTTTTCTGAGTTTTCAGGATCTCAGAGACTTTATGGATCTGAGATTACAAGTAAAGAATTAGGATTTTAGATCCTGTAGTTTGGTAGTTAAAGCCTCTTGCCATTAGCACAGCAGATCATATACACTGGCTTACCTGCAGCAGTACATTTATTTATGGAGGGAAACTGGAATTAAACCATAATTAGCTAAATGTTACTTGTTCACCCCAGAAAAGGGAAAATAATAAGCATGTCAGAGGCAAACAGGCTTACAGAAGTGCCTTTCAAAAAATAAAGTCAAAATTATCTTGGTAACATTTAATTTCGCTGTGAAATATAAGTTTTTATACTAATGATTTTGTAAGAAAAAATAGGCATTTCCCAGGCTTGGATCTCTGCATTTAACATACCTATACCTCCTCTTTCAAATTGGGAGATAAAATTCCACCACATTTCATCTAAAGATAATTTACTGACACTTTGATTGATGCCCCCTATTCTTTCAGTTCTGTCTCATTCTATTCCATTTGTCCTGATGCAGCGCCGAATGACTACTACTACGGAAGAGCAAATCATTTTCCAGTCATGCAGGTCCAAGTTCCTCACACTTCCTTGGACAGTGATCTCTCTAGGAACTGCATTTAAGTAGAGCATTTAACAGTTAAAATAACCACTTACTATAAATGTTTTGTCAAAGCCCAGTACAATACCTATGAATAATCCATCAATGTATTTTTACATCATAAAGCTATTCTCTTTCTGTAAACAGATAAAAGAAAAGCAGCACAAATAGAACATAACTTTGCACAAGAACAGTATCAAGCGTAACGTGGTACATGAGAAAGGCAAGCCAATATCATCCTGGTGGATCTTCCTATCCAGATACCTCTCTCTAGTAAATGTGAGTATCCTGTAAAGACCCTCTCCACATCTCTGCAGGCAAGTATTTGGGTCATGATACTGTAACACCTTGACCAGCTTTGGAACATCTTCTGAACAAGAAACAATTAAGCTAAGACTCTTTTATCTGGAAAAGATACAGTCCTGGGGAGAATACAATAAAGGACAAAAAAATCACAAGTGGCATTGAAGTTGTAAACAATACTTCACTGCACACTGTCCCTTCTGATACAAGAACTGTAAGGAAAAACAGAAGAAACCAGGAACAAGTTCAAAGCAAACAAAAGGATTATTTTATTTATTTTTTCCACTCAAGGCATATGAGACCCCATGAACTTCTTTTTAAAGGAAATTTAATTAGACTAAAGGAGATATCATATATGTTAATCAATTATATCTATATTTTGGGTTATTAAATACACCAGCACTGCATCCAGCTAAGGCAGGTCCCTGTCCTGAAACACAGCTGGAGTCTGGAAGCATAGCCATGTACTATCATACATGTTTACTCAGTTCTTTAGGCATCTGTTTACAGCCAGCATTGGAGGCACACAGACCTTTGGTCTGCTCCAGTGTGGCCCATATCATTTTTTTTATGTGACTCAAATTAAATACTAAAATAGAAAATAAATTCAAAAATTATACTGCTCAATCACTATGCTGTTTCCCAAAACACACAGTCTTTCTAGCCTTAAACTTATCTGTTGAGTAACACTATGAAAGGTCTGGTTTTGAAGGTTAATTTTGGTGTTATCCTTACTGTATCAAATATAAAATATTCAAATATTCTACTATTTATCTTCTGGATCAGCCAAAACAGAGAAAAAAGAAAAGGGAAAAAATGGTTAATAGAGAAACAAGAATCCTCTTATTTCCTGGCACTCTGATATAAACTGGAAATTTTGGTTAATGCTGCAATACCTAGTGTTTCTAGACCCAAAACAAGTTCAGGAAGGTTTATGGCCTTTAACAGGTCCCAGCGTTTCTTGCAGAAGCCTATGATGCAGTGAGTAAAACATAAAATACTCAGAATTTAATTTTCAAACATATCCCATTGATTGACTGTGTCAAACAGTTCAAACCGCATGCTGCATGAATGACATAATTCCTTGAAAACTGGATGCTTATCACCTTTTCTTCACTCAGAGGGTGGTGAAGCACTGGAACAAGTTGCCCACAGAAGCTGTGGATGCCCCATCCCTGGGGGTGTTCAAGACCAGGTTAGATAAGGCCCTAAGCAACCTGATCTAGTGGGTGGCATTCCTGCCTCTGGCAGGGGGGTTGGAACTGGGTGATCTTTGAGGTCCCTTCCAACCCAAATCAGTCTATGATTCTTTTGAAAGTAGATCAATTTTAATAGAAGAGCAAAACAACTGACTATGTTGTAGAGACTTTGACATCCAACATCTTATGTAATTATTTAACATAAATATTCCATTCATCATCTCAGAGCTTCTCAAACTATCACAGGGATGGGTCGTTAATTGACAAAATTACCAGCATTATGAATATATTTAATTTAGGCTGCAAAGTTATTATTTTGTATTACTATTACTCCTTTATTCACGGTTTCTGACACAATCCTGTACTTCAACTTCATATGCCAGTCCAAAAAATAGGGAATCTGGGTGTGCTGCACAAGTAGAAGTAGATGAGCGAAGCTAGTCACTGCCTCTCTGCTCACTGTACCACCACCTTCTAGGTCCCTGTTTACAATTACTTCCTCAGGTAAAGCCCAGGGTCCTGGATCCCAACAGTCTATGTTGGGCATCTTTTACAGTGCACCACAACTTTCATTTAGATTTCTTGTCCAGGCTTTTCTCTCAGGAATCAAGGTGGCATTGCATCAGCAAGAAGTGACCAGCCCAAAAAAAAATAAATGGATTTACAAACTTGAAAACCACTTCCAGATTCCATAATGTGGATGTAGCCTCTGACTATGTTCTTGTAGAATGCTTGGGGGGGGGGGGGGGGAGAGGAGGGAGATGTTCATTTGATGTTTTTTTCTCCCTCCCTTTCTTCAGAAACTGCATGACTTCTTAATGCTACTTAGACTAAACCAAACCCCTGCTTTTAGGGATCAAGAATGAATTTCTTCCACTGAGACAATTTCAAAAGTAAATAAATAAATAGCTTTCTTATATTGTCAGTTAAATGCTAGTAGGGTTGCTCACAGACATGGGGACTTAGAGCTATGGAACTCAGTAGTTGATAAGTAGTTGATAAGAAAGATTCATTCCACTAAATTAAATTTACCTAATTCTAATTTCAGCTTAAAGCCAGCACCCAGAATGATTGCAGAACAAAATCTCAGAAGTAAAGGACATAACAGATTTCCTGGTGGACTTTGAGTCTGCAGAAGGAATAAGAGTTAAAGGTTTGGAAAGTCTCAGTTTCATTCTTTTCTAACCTTTATCACATGAAGGTGGAAGGACCCCCAGAGGCTTACCTTGCTGATCTATCACTCACATTTTATTAAACTTGCCCACTGCCAAGTTTGAGTTCTGAACAGTCAGCATACAATATTTTAAAGACTTCACAAGAATCCACAGGACCTATAAGCAAGCATTCAGTTTATTATCTACTTAGTTCATAAACAGGAATTGAAATGGTTATCAATTTCAGCAAATACCCTTAAGATGGCAAGAATCAGACTTCAGAGGACATGAAAGACACTAGAATCTCTTCTAATTATTATATTACTAAAACTCACAAGTTACATTTTTAATCAACTCTTTGCAAATATTTTGCCCATCATAAGCCTAAAGTAACTTAGTATAACAATTTATTTTTCAGACATATGATCTTCTTTTATCTACTACTGGGTTTTGTTCCCAGCACATATATATAGAGGTGAAATAAAAATGCCATTATCTGAGATTTCCTCATTTGTTACTGTTTTTCCACTACCTCTACTTTCCACTGTGTCTGCAGTTTGAAGCATAACTTGAGTATAACTTTGTTCAAGCAACAAAATTGGGTTTTGTGCTATTTTAGGCCATAATCTTTATGTTCCGGCTTTTGCTCAGGTTACGAGCTAAATCCTGTGGGTAAGTTAAAGAAGGCCTATCCTGAGTTATGAGTTATGTGGTAGGAATCCTGTAACTCCATGTTGGACCTACCAGAAATATGCCTGGTCTATTAACCTAATAAAACTATGTTTAAAACCATCCTTTTGTCTGTCTTCAATTACCTGCATGTCTAGATCAGTCCTTTCTTGTCAATGATCCGCTGTTGTACTTCTCACCCTGTAATACCATATGTTTTTAGTTTCATCCTATTTGTTTCCACATACTTTTTTTTTCTTTCTTCCATATGCATCTCTGCCTCTCCCTCATACTCTGCCGTCAGAAGCGAAACCATTTCTCAATAACACTGGTGCTATTACATGAAGGGTTAGACTCCAACATGATGACATGAATGGGCGTTCTATGAACACCAGGGTTCTTTAGATAAAAATGTAAAGATAAATACAAAAATGCATCTTTTATGACAACAGGAAACATGGCTAAGATTTGAAGACTAACTACAGCATGTTAAGTAAGGCTAGTTACTGCAATATACAGAATCACTTAATACACTAAAGCAGAGAGTATTAATAGCTTCAAGCAGAGTGATGTGTCACTTCCAGCTAATGAGTTTCTGATCTACACAAATAGTATGAAGACTATCCCTACAGATAGAGAAAGGAGTCTGTATGTACTCTGAGATTTCAAGTTCAAAAAAACTGTTTCACTTTACCTCACAAAGAAGTTTAAAGAAAGAAAATTGCTTAGCACCAGACCCCATGTGGAGACCAGTTTTTTCCTATAATCATTATAAATCCAGCTTACAACATGCAGCTAATTTACCGAGAATAACTGAATATTACACACTGCTTAAAACTAATAAACATTCTTTGGGAGATGATACTGTTAGTGATTATCAATCCATTTTAATATCCTGAGCTCAGGCAGACCAAAATATAATGGTATGGATCTGGCACCATCAGATCTCCTTCAGGACACTGACCATCTTTATCATATTGTAGACTGGAAACCTGAGAAAGATGCCATTTTTGTATTTTATGAAATGGCAATGCAGAAACACTAGCCAAGTAATTAAGCAGTAATCCAGGCTTTAAGTATTTCCTTGAGGGAAACTCACATTCAATGCCCAGGAGCAACCAGAAACATCATGGAGCTAGAGTCACCACGGGATGCAACCATTGCATTGCCCCATCAGCTGGTTTACAGGGCTGACCACTTATTTAGAATCTCCCATTTGTAGGAAAGTTTCAGAGTTTCCAGGAACTGCAGATCCTGAGTTTTGTTCATCTCTGATGCTGTGTTCAAGTTAAATAAAGTCCAACACATATGCTCTTCATACTCAGCCAAGTTTCTGTAGGAGTATTACCACAACACCATACTGAAAACCACCTTGATTCCATCCTGTGGAAAAGAGATTTAGGAGATGACTTTATGAGTCCTTGAAACAGTACAAGGCTTGGTCTTCTGTGCTTTCATGCCTTGTAAGCCACCATCATCATTAAGACTATGGCTAGTTAATTTACACCCTCAATACAAACTCAGTGTATTTGCAAAACAGATTGTGGGGTATCATGTATATTAACTGTTAAGGCCAGCTACACCTTTCTCCCCTCATTTTCTAGCTGTTGTTCCTCATACATATGTGTTCTTTTATGCATAAGAGGGACTCAAAACTCTCTCTAGGTTTCAGTGTCTCACGTAAAATGCTAAATTCAACCTGCCAACAAACAACTCTGAAGAGAAACAATTCTGAAAAGCTGGCTTGCCAAATCCAATATGGTACAGAGCCATAGGCAAAAAATTTCATTCAAGCTAGAATAATATAGCTGAGCCTATGTTTATATTTCTAGATGGTAAATGAAATACAGTTCAGGGGAAAAAGAAAGAAAAAAAAATAAATAAAGTCTTCTCCTAGGGTTCTTGAACACTTAAAGAGAACTGCAAAGTAATGAAATATCACTTAGTTCCCACATGCATAAAAATAAGGTAGCTGTCACAGTAAGATGTAAACACATACAAAAAAAAAAATCCCATTTATATTTATATTTAGACAAACAAGCTTCTCTATATAAACACAGTAGTAGACTCAAAGGCTCTCTCTCATACACTCAGAGAATAAATTGTTACTGGGTTCAGTTACTTATTAGTTTGACAATAACTGCAGAGTTCCAAATGCCAATCAAAAGATTAAAACTGCAGCCAATGACATATTACTTGCCTCTTAATGCAACAGACAATGTGTCTGCGGTTTCTGTACAACCGGCAGGGCATCCTGGCATCCTAGGGAGATTCCTACGGAAGGAGAGGAGTTGAAGGAATACAGCTGTTGTCACAGGGGAAAAGTCACTGATTAAGATTTCAGTGCTCTTTTGTTTTAGCTGTACTTCTGAATGGAAATCACACACATTTAAAGCAGACCAAAGCATTCAATCCCAAACCACTATCACTGTCATTTCCAAAAACCACGTGTCTTGGGAAATCCGGAGCGCTAAAAAATAATATTGGATTATACCACTCTTAATCAAAAGCATCAAATACATTTGGAGCCACAGCAGATTATGAATGAGAGAAGTCTGAATACTATGTCAACAGCCATTACTAGAGAAGAAGAAACTGTCTCCTTGAATTTGAAAACTATGTGATGAAACTCTTTTCTCTATGTGATGTTCTACAGCTCATAATTCCCATATAATGCTGAAGATTGTTGGTGAATGGGAAGAAAAATTAAACCGGAAAACAGATCAAAATTCTTATTCAGATAGTATTTACATTTGGAATCCTAACAATCTGAAATATTTTAGGAAGAGGGGAAAAGCACACAAAAAGGTTAAGTCAGGGAAAATAATTATCTTACTTTTATTACTGTTCATTTGAAACAGAAAAACTGTGTGTAAGCATTTCCATGGCTCATTTTTTCCCCACAAAATGGAAAAGTAATTCCCTATAACTCAAAATAAGATCTACTTTAGTATTGTATTTGTGATAGAATAATCAGAGTTTCATGAGAATACGCTGGTACAAAAGGTAGTAAGTTTCACCCTGAGGTAAGGTACTTGGATCATTTGGTCTCATTTCCAGCTACATAATAAGGTCTTTTCAGAAGTAAAGTTCTCCACCTAGTCCTTCAACCATGAAAGACCTGTCCATTAATACATGTATTTCATATAGACGTGGTAGCCATTAAACTTGTCAACAACTACATTTGTCAGTAGTATTCCTTGCGATAAGCTTCTGCGATGACTGGCTAGAACTCATCTTCCCCAAAATAACAATTTTTATAACACTAAAAAGTATAGGGTATGACGGATATTTGGTAAAACATTCAAAACTTCTACATGACAAGGCTTCTAAACTTTTCTGATCCACTAGAGCAGCTCTTAGCAGACAGAAGTTCCAAGTAGCTTTCCTGAGTTTCATGATATGCACTTTTCAGGCTTGAACTCAGGTCAAAGATTTATAATGGAAGATGTAGTCATACTACATAGTCCGTCAGTGCACTGAGCTGTATAAATCTGCTTGAAAAGGCATTCATGATTCATTAAAATGCATCATACTTTATTCAAAAAGAATGCAAGTAATAGTAACAAAATAGTAACAAAAATAATTTTTTTGAAAATGATAGTTTTAAGACTGCAAAGGAGCCTTCCAACAGAAAAAAAGTTTTTTGAAAGAATCATATTGTCCCACTGTCACAAGGAGTTCCCAATAAGGACTTTCCTCTCTTTGTATTTATAAGCTTTCATCTGTTGAGACCATGAAAGATTTCTCTCCATGGAAAGCCCAAGTTCACTGTCTTCATCTCTGTGGCAGAATTTGAGGAAGCCTGAAGTCTTGACTCAGTTTCACAAAGAGATATTATTATAAGCACAAACCATGACAAAGAGTTCAATGCATCATCTAAAGACTTCACACTTCTGTGTGAAATGAGAAAAAGATTAGGCAATGTAATATGGGATGTGCTACAAGAAAGAAAAAACACAGTATAGAACTTAGTAGCTTTGCAAGAGATTTAAGGTGCTCTAACCGAATTTCAGAACATTTTCCAAGCTTAGTAAGTTTGCAGACCAAGAAGGAACACTCAGCCACAACTTTGTACCCAATTACAAAAACTAGTTTTAGGAAATTTAACAACTGTGACCAAGGCAATGTTAACTGGAGGAATTTTCTGAAATAAAATGTTTTCCAAATTATGTACAGGAATATCACACACAGACATTAGATTTTTGCATTTTTACATTAACACTGTTTTGTGTTTTTGGGGGTTTGTTTTTTAGGTCAAAAATAGATTCCGTATTTCTGGAGTATTTATTATACACAATGTTACAGTCTAATAGTGGCAGTATTAAGAATTAGCCTAGCTACATGTTATTTTATAATGGATTTCACATCACAATACTGTATCCTCAGGCCACAGTATCCTGACTCCAAGCACCATACAAATCAGCAATAGATTCACCTCTGAACCATATGGGTATGGGTGCTGTAATACCCAAATCCTCATCTCCCTAGAGCATCCTTCTGAAACATGACCAAAAAAAATTATCAACCAACAAACAATATGATCGGTTCCAAAAGCTCAAGTTTCTCACACATAAAAACATAATGCCCAGCAGCAAAGGTACTGGATTGTGAGTCGGAAAGATCAGACTGTTTGCTTAGAGGAGTAATTAACCTGCAACAGATTTCATGAGGTTGACCAGCTAGGTTATCTCTATGCCACAGTGTTCTGTAACAGTGCTTTCTCTCCTTCAGAGAGGCCATGAAATCCACAGCTGAAAGATTATTTGGAAGAATTAAGTATTTTTTTATAGTTATGAAGTCCTTTTAAAAAGAACAGGTATAAATAGATTTTACAGTATCTTCACCAGGTCAGCAAGCATCAGCTTCAATGTATCAACAGCCATCAGATCAAATCAAGGCAATGTCAAAGGCCACCTGATCCAAATTTCCATAATCGCATAGAATCAGAGCACAGTCATTCATGACAGAGCAGAAATCCAGATGAATTCCCCATATGTATACTGGTGCATATTTACAAGACATAGAAAAAATAGACATGTGAGTATCCACTGTGAACAACAAATGAAAGCAAGGACTCTAACTATGTCATAGGAGTCTCTAAGTGTATACAACATATTTAAGAACAATGCAAGATCTTACTGCCTACTTAGAGCGGACATAGAAACCTGCAGCAAATGTGCTCCTTCTCCCTTTCAAAGCAGGTTAACAGTGTCACAAAGGACTAATTATATTATAATATATTATATTATAAGGCCCTGAACTGGAGTTGCTTCTACTTTTAGCACAGAGTTCGACAAAAGATTTCCAAGCATCCATTTAGACTGATGATTATGATTATAAACAATTACCACAACTCACTTGACAGGTAGGAACTTCACAAGTTACATTAACACAGCCATATTTTAATTGTCAGATTCCATCCTCAGTTTAAATAAAACATTAAAATATTTTGACCTTCTTGTAATTATTTATACAGAGCAGCTATCATTGATCAGCACATTAAAAATGAAACTGCTGGAGCTTTGGAGCTTTAGAAATACCCAAAGAAATGTCTAATCTATTTTCATTACTGAACTTTCGTGCATACCTCCTAGGTAAGTTCTTATATGAGAATCTGATTAAAATTTAATTAAATAAAAGGAATTGTAAGAACACCCCATCCTAGCATAGCAAAAAGGAAATAAGAAAACCAAAAGTCAGATCTTCCATTACATTTTTGAATGGAATAGGACCATTTTGTAAAATGTAAGTAAAACAACATATGAGGGATATACATTCCATTGTTTCCCTATGAGCACCTAGAAAATAGAACAACTTAATTTCTATTAAATGACTTTTCCTTTCCAAGAACATCTCAACAATTATTCTGGGCTCTGCTAATCTCATTGTCACTTTACAAGTAAAATTAGCATGCATTTGGGACAGAGGTTGTGACACATATACAGGAGAAAAAAATCCAAGTCAATGCTAGAAGGAGGGATGCTCAAAGCAGGATCCGGGGGACTGTACACTCCTCTTTCTGGAATACAGCTTTGCAGCCACTGCCATCTTTTCAGCATTGCGTTAAGGAAAGATGAACCTGAGCTATATAAGTTCTGACATGATGTGTTAGAACAAAAAAAGAACAAAACCAATGCTTTGCTCTCAAAACAAAGGCCCTTCTGTAAAACTTGCTTTTCAGTTCCCAAAGTTCAAGGGTTCAGATTAACAGTTTTTAAATGCACACATAACCCTATGCTGTACCTAGAGATTTTTCCTAAAAAGTGTCAAGATTTAAAGGAGTATTAAAAACCTACATTATGATATAAAAGAATAACAAGCATGTTTAACACTAATTTTCTTCCTTCTTCACCCTCAGTTTTCTTGAGTAAAAGGACAATGCAGTGGATTAAAAGCAACTTAGCTCACAGGCTGCTTTCTCTGAATGCAAAAGGGATCTTGCCTCCCACTAAAGAGAAAACAACGTAGTATGGCTACAGTACAACTCTAGCTCACTCATTTTAACACATAGCGCAAGCAATTTTGCTGAATTTCCTATACTTCACTTCCCAAGTCAAAGATACAAATGGTAAATTCTTAACTGCATTCCACAGATTGAAGAATTACATGAACATGTGTTTTGAGTTTTAATACTGTGCCCAAGGAAAAATAAAAAAATAAAAATAATAAGAACATAAAAATTATATTTAAAAAAAAAGAAAAAAAAAAATATTTCAAAATGGTAGCATGCCACGAGGTTTTACTGGAACTGCAAAGTGTAGTTTAATACCAGCTCTACCCAGATATCCCACAATACTTGAACAAAACTATCAACACAGAGTTCAGAAATCTGGAAAGGCTGTACAAAGGAACCAACACCTGAAGACTGTTGCATCTTTGACAGAAAGGCATTACCTCCTGTAAGGAATGTTTCAGCAATTCGTGTCAATAGAGGGCTTGAAGGGTAAACCTTGAGTCTCTGATATCTGTGTGTGTGGGGGGGGGGGGGGGGGGGTCAGAATAACTGCTAACTATTGTGACTATTGCATGTGATGCTGCACAAGTCTCTGACATCCAGCCAAGATGGACAAAGAATAAGGACGAGGAAAAAGCCAGGGAGGAGGACTACGAGCCTCCAGCACAAGAGACCCCCTGAAGGACCACCAGAGACTGATACACATGCGCCAGTGGGAGAGTTTGGATTCCAGGAACTAATTATAATAACCCTGACTTTTCTAGAAGTAGTAATTAATATGTATTAGCTTAGGAGCATAAAAAACAGCCGCCTGATATAACGTGTGTGTGTGTTGGACGAACCTAGACTCCCTGCGCACCCAGCACTGTTTACTTGCCTTTTATTGACCCCATAAATAAATCTTATAAAGCTAAATTGACTCAGAATTCATAACGCTTCCTAACCAACCCACACTCTGCATCACCTGTAGCAGTGACTGATGTACCTCCAGCGGCTCCTTAAGGCTCTGCCTTTGGCTACCCCTTGGCCCATGCCAAGTGCTAAGGTGGGACCCTGTGCTCCCTTAGACCCCTGCTGCAAGAGGGGGCTGCTCCCCCTGGCCCGCCCCTGGTTCCCAGTTGCTAGTTATGACTCATTTAGCACAAGAGAGTTCAGCGAATGCTGGGCTGTGGCCCTGGCTGTGGTTTGAGGCTTTCCAGCTGCACATCGCAAAGGCTGGAGCAGTTGTAACAGCCGAGATACAACTCCGAGTAACCTCCATCTGCCAGACATCAAGCTCCTAGCGACCAGTGAGGGTAATCACCCCGTCACTTATATTAAGAGTCTGTCCTTCATTTCATTTATTACTGACAAAAATAAACGGAAAGCTCAACCACAAAAATAAGCCTTTGCAGAAAACCATTAACCGATGTCGGTAGCATCTTGTTTTCAGTGAATAATTCATGCTGAGGAAATCCTGTCTTAAGAGACATGAGAAGTTTAACAAAATTAATAAAAATTTAAAGGAAAAGAGAGAGGAGAGAAAAAGAGAAGAGAGAGAAAAGAAGACCTCTTTGCATTGCTTACACTGACCATTCCGAATTGCGCACCCAAAATAAAAATCATGGATGAGACTTCATGTTTGACACTTTGGCCACTAAAGCAGGATTTCATACCAGGTGCTTGTAACACATTAACAGAATACAAGGCCATGAGAAAATTTCTGAGAAGGTTCATTAATGTAAGCAGCAAACACCTGCTATCACCTGCATTGCACCTAAACAACTGCATTGCTGCAAAGGCTTGGCAGGTCCTGTGTTTGCAGCAGGGCAGCTGCCAGCTCCCTCAGGAGGGATGTAGAAGCACCTATGCAAAGGCTGCTTCAAAGTGCCCTGGCAACTGTCATCAGGGCTCAGATACCTCACCTGGGCGCAGGTGATACCTCACTGGGGCTCAGCCACCCACAAATAAAAATAAATATATAAATAAATAATAGGAGACATTTCTTGTCAGAAAGGGCAGTCAGGCATTGGAACGGGTTGCCATTGAAAGTGGTGGCGTCACCATCCCTGGGGTGTTCAAGGAAAGGTTGGACTTGGTGCTTAGAGACAAGAACTAGTGGGTGACATTGGTAGTAGGGCGGTGGTTGGACCAGGTGATCTTGGAGGCCTATTCCAACCTTAACAATTCTACGATTCTAAACACAGGGAGGCCCAGTCCCAGGCGGCCTGCAGGCAGCATGCTCTGAACTGCCATACAGAGTAAATGGGATTCAGGCACATGTAGGTAAACTAGAAATGAAAATGGACTCCCCGTTGGCATTGGGAAGAACCTGGGGAGAGATTTTTTAGAGGAGGTATTTGGCATAAATAACTGGCAAGGATACTCCTTCAGAGACTCCTGCTTGGAAACTCCTGTTGTCAGCCTCGCTCAGGCAAAGCAAATGGCAGTGTCCAAGAGCAATACTGCCAGGAGGCAACTACCAGGCCAAAACACAGACAGGGAAAAAAAAAAAAAAAAAACAGGTAATATTTTTCTTAAAAGAATGAACACTCATCTGAAAAGAAGCTTTGTTTTCCAGCAAAAAAAAAAAAAAAAAAAAGTAATAATAATGGAGAAGATACTTCTCTAGGAACAGTATGGTTAACTCTCAAAGACTTTTGGGCAGTTCACACGTAGTCTTTACCTGCACATGCCTGACTTCAAGTATAGAGCAGCAAGAAAATGGAAGAGATGATAAAGAATAGTTCTAACACAACTGCTAAAACCAAAGCACTAAAAGCTATTTCTTTCTAAGAAATTCAGAGGAAAAATGCAAGCTGGCTGCTGCAGAAGCAAGAAAACATTACACAGCATTATCTATAGTTATTTTTTATAGTTTTTGTGGTTGTGGCAGCAAATTAATATTGTTTTCCAAGAGTCATTCACAACTCTAATATCTCTTGGGAGGGGAAAAGCTTTGTATATGCCTATAATATATTAGCTACTACTTCAGTAGAGAAAACAAAGATCTGGTTGAAATTAGCATATTTTTCTTTGTGGCCACAGAGGCCTCTAAACAGATATATTTGTGTATTTCCAAATGCTGTTGCTTCAAGTGTTGAAAAGTCTGCTTGATTGTTCTCAAAATAATCATGACCTACACTGGCAATATATGATATGCAAAATATTTATTAGAATCACATGTTTTAGGATTTTATTTTTTTTTATTAATATTGCAATTAACTTTGAAAGACAAGGCTGTCTACTGTCAAGACAAAGCACACTTCAGAAATGATATCACTTCATATTGAACAGCCTTTCACAAATGTTTCAGCCCTTCTTTCTTTACTGCTAGAGTAGGTTCAGAGTTGCAAGACATATCATGTTGTCATCCCTAAGTGCACAGATCCTACATTGCACAGGATCATTAGGGTTATACCTTGGTTGGCATGACTTAAAATTATGTTTCAACTACAAAAAGTTACTCCAAGAGATTAGGGAGGAATTGCAAAGTATGAAATTTAAAAATACATGTTCAAAACTGGTGTAAGGGAGAAGAACTAAATATCTTCTCTATTTATTTCACAATGTAAAATATATATATATATTATTTTTTTTTTTTAATATACAATCAAACATATTTATCTTGTTTCTGATAAAATGCCTTCACTGAAGAGGAAGTGACAAAATAGAATTAGTAACAAAATTGATACCAAATGTAACTTAAAGAAACACTATATGATAAAACAGAAAATAGATAATTTTCTTTCAGTGTAGGTATTAGTCCTGAAGAATCTAATTTTTTTTTTAAAACCTAAGCTATACCTGAACCTGTTTGCCTGATTTAATCACTTTAAAACAAAAATAAAACAAAACAAAACATACTTTTCAGGAAAGCAGTTGTTATTGAGGAGCTAAAATTTGTCTAAAGGCTGCCAAGGAAATGTTTCTGTACAAACTTTTGTGTCTTGTTGTTTTTGTTTGTTTGTTTGTTTTGTTGGTTGGCTGTGTTTTTTTAATAAAGAAAGTTTCACTGACTTTTGCTGTTCCATAAAATAACTCTGGAGATTTGAATTAAGAAATATTTAATGTGTCTATCTTCCTATAGTAAGCAATTCTTGCCTTTTTTTTTTCTTTAAGATCTGTTTCTCTGAAATGCAGCTGTGGAAATATCCCTTCTGCAAACATGTTCAGTATGGATTATAGAGCCTGAGAAGTTTAGAATCTGAGTTTCAGATTACATGTAGTCTCAAGAGTGTGTGTTTGGGAGTGTAAAATAATGCACTGAAATATTACAATTGAATAATGAGTTTTAAGATTAAATTCATGTTGCTAATATTTTCATTGAACATTCTAATGAAGTTAAAATATAAAATTAAAAAAAAAAAATCATGTTATTCTGTAATTCATTACACTCTGTAAATTTTCTTTATTCCATCTCTTAAAATAAAGAAATGCTTCTAATTTTTCTGATGCTTTTTCTTATATTCATCCAAAAAAAATGATCAGAAGTTTGGAAAACAGACAAACACAATAGTCTTAACATTCTTATATGCAGTCTTAAAAAAGTTGATGCAGTAGAAATGACAGATAACAGAGTGTGAACTAAAAGCAACACAATAAAATGTAATGATAGCAGCATGACACTGTGTGCAACCTTACACAGTATTACCTCCATCACTGCTAGAGAGGTTAACATTTAATTGCTCACACAACTCTATTGCCAAGACAACAATGCTCATACAACTCTATTTTCACAATTTCTGTCAAGTCTGAGCTTGGAGTGGTACATGCTACCTCTTCTCATCCTACTGGGAAACAGCAGTGTACTTAGGTATACTTCTAGACTATTAACTGATGCAACTAAATGGTCATCAGTTATGTGTTTCCAGTCAAATGATCTGTATTATGACTCATCAACATACTGAGGATAAACCCAATAGAACTTAATTATTTTTCTCTGCTAACTGTATTCATTAATCCTCATTCATTCCTTGGCAATTTCACAGACTTGAGGAGGGAGGGATGGGGAAATACAATTCAGAATATAGTTAACAGTGTAGTTTACTGTTTCTACTCTGTGCAATGTGCTCACTTTTTCTCCATCTCATTCGTCATAAGGATCCCTTGAGTCCCTCCTGTTTTGAGTTGATATTTTGGGGCGGAGGACTGCCACTTAATTCTTCATAGCTGCAAAGGATTGGCAAATTGATCTCATACCTTCATCCAAGTAGCATTTGAATTGTAAAAGTTACTCCTGGAATGCAAGATATGAGAAAGAAAGGAATGAAAAGGCTGAATATTTGCAGTGCTCCTGGCCATAATGGTGAAAGCCAAAGTCTTCTTGATCTCCTTGCAGAGGTACAAAATTACAGAGAGGTGTTACATATTGCCCAAAAGTCACAAGCAAACTACAAGTTGTGAGACCCCTCTAACAGGGAAAATGAAGATAGACAAGAGAAAAGAAGTAGTCTCCAGAACGACAGGAGATAAAGCTGCCTAATGTCTTTTGTTCTCAACCCCTAGAAACAGAAAAGATGCAGGTGAGGAAGTCAGATGACAATTTCAGACATATCAAACATCCCAAACAGGTAACATTCAATTATTCACCCATAAGTTTGCTCTACCGCAGATTTCTATCAATTCCCTATTGAAATCCTGTATTAAAGCTGGAACACAAAGACTTGTTCATTCCAAAATATCCTGCAAACCAAAAAAAAAAAAAAAAACAAAAACACATAGTTAATCTACACTTGGAAATGAACCTGCCTTGGAAGGCAGATTGACTCAATGACTTAATAACTGTCTTTTGTAATTTTTATGATTCTGATCTCTGAAATGTCTGCTTTATGTTCAAAGGGGTGGAGAAGAAAACAAGCCTGTGGTGTATTGCATCATGTACACTGAGAGTAAACACTATCCAAACTGGATGACATGAATTTGCAAGACCTAAGGCATAGACAGTTTAGTAAGTCTGTTTCTTTCTCCTAAGCAGTCTGTTTATTTAAAATCATTTTTGATCCAAAGACATGACATGGTTTCTAAGGAAGTTTACAACTGAAGGCAACTGTGAAAACACAATAAATCTGTTTGCTATTCGTCAGTGTTCTTGGACAGTGAGAAAAGACAGTTTTGTTGTCATGGGAAACATACAAAAGTACACAGAAGGGGATCTGTCACATTGTTTGAAATCCATATCAATCTCATCTTCTCTGTTCTGCCTACTAGGCTGAAAAGTAGTCAAGGCTACCAAAGCTGTGAGAGACTTCCCAAACCTACAGAACCTAAAAGAAGCACTCCATATCTACACCTTCTGCTGTCTACAGCAGTAAAACAGCAAAGTCTGCCTATTAGATACCAAGCAATCTTTGGTACATAACAGAACTCAAGAAGGATGCAACATCTATCCACTCATTCCAGAATCCTAGTGTTTTGGACTCCTTAGTGTCAGTAAATATTAAAAAGTGTCCACTCATATCTTCAACTGTTAAAAAGAGTGTGCTCTAGGCTTCTTAAATATAGATCCACATGAGGCAACCCATACATTCAGGATTTCCAAGTTCAGCTTACTGCAGCTAATAATTAGAAACAGTGCTGCTCAGTGAGGCATTGTCACCCTTTCCCTTGGCAATGCAGCCCACCATCAGCAGAGCCTCACTGCTTCACCATCAAAAAAAAATCAAGAAAAAAAAAATAAAAAATCCGCATTTAATTCCCAAATTGTTCATTATGTTCTTCTGCATAATGCCCAACAACTAAAGCCATTGACTACATTAGGGACCACATTAGGAATTGTTATATCTTACACTACCCAAGATAGCTTTCTCATCATCTCTCAAATAGTAATGATTTGATCTAAACAAATGAGAATTGATTTAAAATGAAGAGATCTAGTTAAGCATTTTTTAATCAGGTTAAATCTAGTTAAGAATTTTATAATAGGATCGTGCATTAATTCCACAACAGGTTTGTTTGTGGCTGAACCCTCTGCTCATTCTGTTTTAATGAAAGCAGTGCTGAATGTCTGATGCCCAGCAGCTCCAACTGCACCCCAACCCAGGGCAGCACTGTAGCTAAAGCAGCTCAGACTGAAGCCACTGATCCTCCAAGAGCAGTCTCAGCATTAAATGGTGCAGCTACACTTTACTACATCTGCCATGCCAATAATAAAATGTCTGAGAGTTAGGCTTTGGTTTTGTGGGGTGTTTTTTTTTTTTTTATTTCTTTTTCCCCCTAAATCTTAATAAATCCTCAAAAATCTTTAAATAGGGTTAACTGGGAAATAAAGCAGTTATTAGCGGTAAACTTTATCTTATTTGTATAATCCCAGTTTAGGCTAGAAAAAAATCCAGCTTGTGATGAATTTCTTTTCCCTGAGCGTCTGTCCCAAGTTCTTATTTTGCACTAATCCAAGACAAAACACTATTTACTAGATTTTGCCTTTCTTGGCTACTCTCTCTTGCCCCTCCTCCTCCTCCCTTACACCTCTCTCCCCCCCCCCCCCCCCCCCCCCCATGTATCTTAACTTAGTCCTGGCATTTATTGATTTTTTTGACAGAATATTTACATAATAAACAATGGATGGAGCAATATTCATTTGAATTAGGTGAAGCACTCTGAGCCATAGATGGGAGCCAAAAGCAGTTTCTTCCCCCCCCATAAATGCATACATTACACGTATACCTTTTGGGCAAAGCCTGTGACTACACATTTGAGTCATGTGTTGACCTTCAGAAAGTTTTATTTCACGCTATTTTAAGGACTGATCTTTTATGCAAACTACTCTAATTATATTGGTCTAACTGGAATTTCACCAGAATTTATGGAACTGACTCAAGCTGTTTACTGTTAATGACTTACCTTACACAAAAATAATGAAGCCTCAGACATAATTTCGGGGGGGGAAGGGGGAGGAGGGGAAGAGGAGGGAGTTGTATTTTCATGCTTTTCTAAAGCTTATCATTGTTTTTTATAGGGTGCTTTTCTTTTTCTTTTCTTTTTTTTTTTTTTTTTTTTTTTTTTCTCTTTAAACACCACATAATATTATGTGCCTGCACATAATGAGTTCAGATCTGAAAAAAATTAGTTCAGGCCAAGTATTGTGGGCTCATTTTTTCTACTCATTTCCTTAAGCAATCTGTAGATCTTACGTTACTGTGACTCAAGCCAAGAACAAATAATAATAATAATAATAATAATTCTGAAGTTCTGTCGTGAACTTCAATATATAACCTATGCACCCTCTAGTGCTAGCAGTAACCAGCAGTGTTAGTACCACAATGAGAACTGCCCTCAGTCATGTTAATTCTGTTTAATATATAACATGTGGGCAGGCAGCAGGGCCTTCCAAAATGTCTCTTGGAGCACAGAAGATTAAAACTTACTGTTTTTTAAGATGATTATGAATAACCTGTTTTCCCCTACTTCAGAAAAAGTCATCCTCAACAGAAGTGAAACTATTAGCTGCCTAAGTAACTGTATGAAATAAATGAGGTAGTGTTTGTTTAAACTAGTTTCTTTAGATCTTCTGATGGAAAGCAAGGAGATTTTTGAAAGCAACTGAAACAGGAGACACCTTTGCGGGGCAAGATGTGCACTACAGTTTCAACTCTTCTAATGAAATATTATGTATTTTGTTGTGTAGTCAGTTCCCTCAAAAAACAAGTGTGCAGTTGCTTTCTGGAAGAAGAGTCACATAAAATGTGGCCCTAGAATTTGATTCCAGTATGAGAATAATTTTTCTACACTTCCATCTCAGGAAAGATTTTCCTATGCATAATCTTGAGATTATTTTTTTTAAGTATTTTTAAATATAGATAACATTAAAAACTAAAAACTTAAAAGTTACTGTCAACCTCTAGCCTTCTGAACTGATTCTTTGATTTCTTTTCCCACAAAAACTGTGTTTTAAAACATAAGATGTTTTCAGCTTTAAGTCACCATATGTCATTCACTGTTTCTAGTATGCACTTATGTGGCATTTGTTACTTTGAGATTTTTAATTACCAATTTTACAGATTATTACTCACAAAAAAAATATAAAAGCAAAAGTGGAAAGTCTGATTCCTTTGTTTCCCTACACAACAGGCTTAGGATGATCGGTGGTAATGCTCTATTCAGATACACTGCACCTAAATTTGGAAGGGTCCCTCTTCACTTCTTGGCAACCTTTAGTCCTTCTCCCTGTCTCTCTCTTGAAGCCACGAGCATCGACTGGCAAAAATGATATGGTCAGGTTTGCAAAATAAGCAAAAAGAACAGAAAGGCAATAAGTATTTATGAATCAGAGGAACAAAATATCAAGCAAAATAATAGAAGCCTCATTGGATAGGCTTCCTATCAAGACCAGTTTTTGTTTAGCCAGATCCAAGTCCTTACACACAAAGCACAGATACCAAATGAATTTTAATAGTCCATGAAAGAACAGGAGTCCCAAAACAACAACCTTGGCCTTGAACTTTGTTCATTTGAATTCATGTATCCATGTAAAGTATCTAGTTTTCAGATAAAAACTTCCTATTATTCATTTGATAAAATCTTCCTATTATTCATCTGTGTGGTTTTCAAAGTTACCAAAGAGAAGGCTCACATACAAAGGTATTCTGATATCCTGCAATTTATTTTAGTCATTAATACGGACATAAAAAGAGATGAGCCACAGAAATGGAGTTAACCTGCAAACCAGAATAAAAGGAGTATGGATTTAGTGTTTAACTCTGCAGCTGGAAAAACTGACCTCACCTGTAGATGTTTTGTCCTGAATGAGACTCCAAACTTCAGAACTCAGGTTTCATTTTCTGAACATGATGCGAGTCCCCTCTCAATTTCTCATGTTCTTTTTCATTTTCCCAGAGGAAAATAATAAAGCAAGAAAGCTGAAGCGAGGAGGGGAGGAAAGGGGTGGCAGGGGAAGTGTATTTTCAGATTTTGAGCTTTGCAAAATACATCCAACATATATGAACATATATCAAACTGCAGGAATCAATAAAAATGAAAGGAGAGGGCAAAAGTCAGCTCTCTGACTAACACTATTAGCCATATCCTTTCAAACTGTGTAAAATGACAGTCTGCAATGTTGAGTAAATAGAGCCTGCTTCTTCATGATCCATACTTCTGATTTCTGAAAAGTTTTTTTAAAGAAAAAAAATAATAATTGTATGTTTCTTTGGTCTCTGAAAAGATGGCAATTAAATATCTGGCTTAAGAACCAATAAAAAACACAACCTAGTCCATACAAATCAGGTACAAATGTTTAATTGATTTGAAACTATTGCTTTCAAAAAAAATCTGAATTTAATTTGTGATTTAAAACAGAAATGCTGCTGTAGCAGCACACAAGGAAAAAGCAGCAGTTTTAGGACTTGATATCCAAGGAGGATGAGTGACCATTGCTTCTTTTATGCAGTCAAAAATTCTGAGATACAATGCAATGAGAAAATAGATTTATTTATTTTTTTGAAGTAGACCTCGGTGTTTATGAAGAAAAAACACTTTAAAAATACTCTCCTTTTAACTTGACATGGTTTTCCTAAATGACTTTTAGATGTGATCCACAACTTCATGACGGCTTTATGTTCTTTACAATGATGGCAATATGTTCTTTGCAACTCTTTCATTCCTCTTCATTTTTACATAATTATAACAGCAATAAATACAATGACCCAGCTAAAAGAAGGAATAATCTTCCCAAACTGATTTAGAGAAAGGTCACAGTAAAAACAAACACATAGCCCTCATAAAAGTATACCCCGTTTTTCCACTGTATTTAAGGAGAGCACCAACCAGCACATACACAGAAAATGATTTAATTTGAGACAGGCTCAGACAAGTTTTGCACATCTACAGTGTAAGTGAAGGTCTCTCTGGAATTAGATGATAGAACTGATACATCAGAGTAAACCTAGCCACATTTATTTGATAACGGACCTTGCTAATTAGGATCACATTAGGCCACCAGTTGGCCAACATGTCAGCTACAACTCTCATCTCAGTTTATTAACACCACATTTTAATACTAAACCAAATAAACTTTCAGTGAGAGCCAAACATCTGTGTGCACACATTCCTCCTGAGGAGCACTCTGCCCCTGCGCTGGCAGCAATGATTCCCTCTAACATGCTGGTGGATAGATACTTCTCAGTGCATCGGGAGAGCTACGGCCCTATCAGCATTGGTCCCCCAGCATAGCACATAAGGTCATGTGCAGTACCAACAACCCTATCTGACAAGCTCACATTCCCCTTCAACCTCCTAATTTTAAAGAGAGCCTGAAAAGGAGGGACTTCTGTCCAGGTGGCTGAAAAAAACATGTCAGCACCTGCCTCACAGATAGTAGCAAGTCCCATGCCGTTTCTTTAAGTTATTAATTCCTTAATACTCTATAAACTGCATCTAATTTGGGAGTTTCTAAATACAAACTCCCTGTTTCATCACTATGTAAATGTTTCTTAAATTAGAAGTCTGGAAAACATTTCATACTGGAACAGGCACTGTAAGGCAATGCATAAAACTGGAGTATCCAATTCCATTGCCCCAATGACTAATTTTGCCTCTGATCCTATTTGCATAGATTAGATGAACATGGTATGAGAAACATGCCCAAGAAGTCTTTAATCATACTGAAAGGTATGCGAAAGAGAAGGGAAAAGGAAAAGAGAGAGCCTGCATATATCATGTTGTGCTTAACAGTGCAGAAAACCCCCAAATGGCCCGCACTACACACAGGAAAGACTGCTCATATGCTCAATGGCTGGGTGAACAGTCCTTACATAGAATCTACAAGAAATAGATTCTATATATGTTCATGAAGTAAGGGATTCATGTCTTGAGATGTATCACTGACACTGCAAACTGTGGGGTAGTTTGCAGAAGGCAAAACTTCTGTGAAATTCATCAGGGAAACTCAAAAGCTACCGAAGCATTTAAACAAATTATTCCTATTGAGTTGGGGTAAAAGTTGGAGTCATACATAGTCACCTGGTACCACTGGGAACTTGATTCATTGGTAATAATGTCCAAGCTTTTAAAAATGTATGCACCTGCACTAGAAGGGAGTGCTTTTAGTCACTGAGTAATTTCATCCTCCATTTGACAGAGGACAAAATTATTTTTTTCACTAAGGATTACATGAAATTACCCATCCTTCTGATTCATCATGGCCAAACATACTGAACTCAAGCATTGCTTTGCTTTCTTAATTGGGTGATCTTTACTCCATATTATGGAGAAAGGCTTTAGTGAAAATATTTTCATTGTTTGTCAGGCCAGTGATTAGACTGACTATAAAATTGTCATAGCCTCACAAAATGGAGCAAATGGAAACCAATCTTATCACAGGACACCTGATGCCTTTGTTATCCAAATATGCAAAATCTACACAACTGAATTTCAATTTACTGGATTCATTCCAGAAATCCACAGGCAGGGTAACTTCCCATTGATTTAAACCACAGAGAAATACAGCTTTAGTAAAGTCTGCTCTACTTGATTAGTCAGACGGATTTTAAAGAGTTTAATTACCTTAGATTAATCAAACACTGGAGTCTGGCTGAAGGCTAATAAATCCTAATTAACAAAGATTATCTCCAAATATCTATTAAAGACTAATCTAAGTTATCATTTGGCCACAGAAGCTAATTTATCAGTAAAAGCAGTTTTAAATAATGAGATCAGAAATGATTTGCAGGCAGTATTTTTTTAAGAAAATCTTCTTAGGTTAACTCTTTTACCTTCAATATCATGAATAAAATACTGCCCATGTGCATGGTCTAACATCATCCATCCTACACTTCAAGATTCCAAAAAATTACTCAAATCAGAAATATTTCCAAACTCTCGAGCCTGACACCAGCTTCAGCAAGACTAGATTAATAAACATTTAGATAACTTTTTGAAAACCTTTGTCAAAATATTTAAGAACTCAGAGCTGGTGAAAAACCTTAAGGTAAATTTTATATAAATATATATAAAATTTATAAATAATATAAATATAAAATAATATATAAAAATATATAAATTTTATATTTTTATATATATATATATATACACACATATGTATTTTTACATGTGTGTGTATAGATGTATACGTATATATAATATATATATATAACTCCAGTCATGGTATTAGACAATGTTAGATTTTAGCTTAGCACAGAAGAGCTATATGCTTGTTCCCTTACATTTTCAACACTATCAATTAAACTGCAGAGCTTTCTTCCATTTAGAAGAGGATGAGCCTCCTCTCTTGAAAACAGAAACATCTGCTTTATTAAAAGACATCTGCTAAAGGAGCGAGGAGAGCAGGATGTAAACTGCTTAGTCAAATAGTTTAAAGATAATGAAGAAATAATTAATTACAAGAGAAAAACTATAAGATTAAGATCTGTATGTAATTAGCTGTACTCAAAATGCCAAAACACTATGCTCAGAAAAATATAATTAATGAGCTCTTGAGAGCTCCTCATGGTTCACACTAGCACAGTGATAAAGGGTGCTGCAATCTGCTCCAAATGTTTACTGGGCGGAGACATGGGGAGCTGGGCTCCCTGCTTACAGCAACGCATATGCTGTAAGAGTGTTTTCATGCTGTGCCCAAGTCCCATTAGACTTGGCAAAGCCATAACCTATGGATTATGAGGCTTGCGCTCAGCCAAAGAGAGCTTTACCAGCACAGCTTGATTTGGTCCAAGTGCAACACCATGAAAATATATTATGTTTTTGGGCACTTGTGGAGATTTCATTGATGAAGAATACATCGGATCTGATCCTTCACAAGCTAGTAATTTATTATAGGGCCATGTCAAAGAAACATGCAGTTTACATTTATTTAACGAGCAAGTGGAGAGATTACACCCAGTTACTGTTTTTCCTGTGCTGTTTTTAACACAGAGACACGTAAGACAAAACTGAATAACAAAAAGATGAATTAAAAATATAAATATGCTTTTCTGACCAAGATTTCACGGTAATTGAACAATTTCTATTAGTTCATTTTCATTTTGTCCTGCTGTCCAAGACAGCTCCTTAAGTTTCTTTTAACCTAATGGTTTTTAAAATAATCACTCCTTCCCATCTTCTAAATTTACAAATAAAAGGTTCTTCCTTTTTATTAGTTGTTGTCTTTCAATTGGGAACCAAAGGTAGCCTAAAACACTCCTAACAGGAGTGGGAAACTACAGGATGGCCCTGCCTTTTTGGTGGTGAAGCCAGATGCCAGTTCCACACAGGCTGATGGCAGAAACAAGCCATTTCACAGCCCCATTGTACATCAGTAGTCAGGACAAGACAGGACTACATCCACCATTTTTGAGCTAACTAGACACTCGAGAACATACCTCTACCCTGAGGATGGTTATTTCCTCCTAAAGGCAAAGCTATTCCCACCTCAGCAGCACTGATTATTATTATTATTATTATTATTACTATTATTATTATTATTATTTATCTTACCTACATGCCATGTGTAAAAATGGTACAACAGGATGGCAGAAAAAAATGACAGTAGGGACTACAATTTCCCCACTTCATATGACAAACCTTGCTAAGACTCATGCTCTGCACAGCAGCTAGTGATTGAAGTGGGCACAAGGGAATTCAGTGACCTCCTTCTACTACTCTTCTTCTTTTTTTTATTTTTTTTCCCTATTGCAACATATTCTGAAGTAAGGCTAGGAAAGCACTATCTCCAATCATCTACCATGGCAGGCCAAAAGAATTCAGCTTGCAGGCAATGCTGGACTTACAGCCTGCCAGTTGGGCCACTCAGATAAAAATGATTTTCCTACTGTACATTTAGAGGATATTGCCAGGTGAGGTCATAAAATTCCTCAATTTCCCTTCTATGTTTGTTTTTCATTAAAGATAATCAGAAATTTTAGAAAGAAACTTTTTTTTTTTTTTCCAATGGAAAATGCTGATTTGTAGAAACAAATTTCTACAGGCACTGTCAAAGATCTTTCAATGAAAACCAGACACAGAAGACTAGCCAGCCCACCCACAGGCAAGCTCCCCTGAGGGCAACCCTCTTGGCAGATGTCCTGAACTCAGATTTGCAGAGAAAAATTATTTGGAAACATGAAAATTTCCACACTATGGATGTTCCAGTTCCCAATGACAGCTTCCATGATAACTGGCTGGTTTTAAACAACCAAGTACCTAAGATCTCATCCTCTCAGGAAATGAATCAAAACCAACAGTCAATAGCCTTCTTCACCACTTATCAGGACGCATGCTGCCATTAGGTGAATTAAATGCAGAAGGAAAGATTGCCATCACAATCAATAAGAAAGGGATAGTAGAGAAGTGCTGTTTCTTAAAGAAAAGGAACAAAACAAAACAAAACAAAAAATGTATTGACTCAACGGGAAATAGAGAAGCTGCACATAGCTGATGTGGTTCCTCTTCCATTAATCTCTGAGCTCAAGCCCATAGGGAACAAGATACAACAGTGTAAGATTTGAAGTTTACACAACCAGTTTATGTACCACAAGACACACAGGGAAAATGGAAAGAACTGTCACTTAACATTGGCATAAATCTTGTGGGCATGAATTAATTTTCCTGCAACTTTTAATACAGTCACTCTGAACACAATTTGTTTTAACAATTTCCCTTCAGCCAGCAGTGGAAACAAATATAACCTGGATGGAAGGGTCAAAGATTATTATTATATATAAATAAAATACTGTAGGCCATAACTTCCCTTTTTTCTTTTTAAATGAAAGCTGAAATTCTGGTATAATGTGAAGTTCATGGCAGACAATTCAGAATACATTTTTGCACTCAAAAACATGGGATAGAAATGTTTCCAAACTGACTTGATATGTTCTAATTATATATAATATATATATTTTGGAAATGCCACCAAAGATTCAGTCAACATTAAATCACTGCAGCACTGAGGAAAACAAGAAATAAAACCTCAGAATTTTTCCTCTGACATAGTACCTAGTTATCTTAACAGTCTGACTTCTCTGTAGTAATCTAGTGACCCCCAGAAAAGATGCTTTACACATACTTTAGATGGTTTAGGACCATCTTCAGCTCCAATTTCTCTATGTTTTCAGGTAGAAAACATGACTGGAACAGGAAGTGAATATCAATCTTTCACAGTGAGCAACCAGCAAAAGCCTTTTTATCATTATAGTAACAACTCCAGTGCTTTTTGTTGCTTGGTTGTTTTTTCAATAAAGAAATAGTTATTTCCTTCCCTAGACAGTCAGCTCTTAAAAATTAAGCCTGGTATGTTTGGATCCTTTTACATTTTCACACCCATTAGCAAATATTTTTAATTGCGCAACTTCTGTTATGTGCTGACAAGGATAAGGTTCCAGAACAGGAACTTAATGAACTCATTACAAAGCTGGAATAAAACTTTCTGATTATATGTGAATACAAGGACAAAAGGAAAGAGTGAGGATGGCCAAGAAAAAGGGTTGACTAGGATGTGATTGAAGCAAGCTCCTTGGCTATACCAGTATAGTAAACAGCCATAATGCAAGTTACGCATTACAGAACTTTTTGTTCCCCCATGCCTGTGTTTACCCTTGCCAGAATCATTTTGCTTCTCTAGGCTCCAAAAGCACTCCCAATCAATGTACTCTGCATATTCATAGCACCTCTGGGTAATACCCCTAATTGCTGCCTCTGATTTGGCATCCAAACAAGAACTTCATTTGTCTATATATACAAAAACGGAACTATGTTTCAAATGTTGCTATATGCTAGAGAAAATCATTTACACAGTGAAATAAAAAAAATCCATTATGTCAGCACTGTCACTTTCTGAAGCCATATGACAGTGTGTTGCTGTCTTCTTCAAAGTAGGGAAATATTTTTTCCGCCATAAAGTGAGTGTTATTTGATGAAAGAAATGCTTTACTAGCTAATGGATAATGAAGCATTTTCAGCAATGCCTCTCATCTACAGCCAAATGGAGGACAAGCAAGAGCCAGTTGCTTCTTCAGTGAAAAAAAATAATAAAATAAAATAAAATAAATCTTTGATTTTTATGTCTTCCACTTCTATTATCATCCCTGGTATTTTTCATTCTCATGATTGTAAGTGAGCAGATACAATATTTAATTTTCTAGCTTACCTGTCATTATTCAAAAAATTCTTCCAGAAAATAAGTACTACTTTTATTCACTTAAAGTGATTCCAAGAACAACCTGCTCAGTTTGGTTCGTGGAGTCTTTCCTGGCAAACGAACACATCAGTCCCTCTATATCACAACAATTTTAAGTAATAACATTAATGGCTTTATGAAATCGCTTGACAGTTCTAAAACTGCTGCTTTTGATGAAAGGCAGCATGAAGTTCAGTACTAAATGAAAGAGGAAAATCATCAGACTGACTTTACATACAATACCTAACTATTCCACCACTTAAAGCTGAAGTATATGGAGATTGAGAGTGCAAGAGTTTCCTTTTCTGAGGTGTATATTGTATAAGCTCAGTCAAAAGGTAATGGTTGTTGATCTTCAGTAGCAGGATATCAACTTCAGCATCACAGAAAGGATTTATTTTTTATTTTTTTTACAAACCCTGCACTAGAGACAATGAAATAAGATTGAATGCACTAATACCTGATAAAGCATTAAGAATAAACAGTAGGAGTAAATGATCAGATTTCATAACAGGTAGTGGTAAACCACAGCATTTCCTTTCAATAGCAGTTGGGACTTTGATTTTTCATTATGATATCAAAAAGGACAAAAGCAGTGAGACTGTGATGTTTGTAGATTATAGATAAGCATTTATCATATTAACAAACTAAATAAATATTTTCCAGGCCTAAAGCTAAGAATAGGGACAGGAAAAAAAAAAAATCACAATCCTGAGTGACGTGGCAGAGAAATGCACATTAATGCATGTTATGGGGAAAAAAAAAAAAAAAATAACTAATAATTCCTAATAATGGGCTCTAAATTATCCATTGCTAGTCAAGAATTAAAATGTGGAATCACTTTGGTTACTTCACCTGGTACAAAAACTATGGAAAGTATGGAAAACTGCAGCAACACAAACCAGAGACAAGAAATGGCTTCACCATCAGAGGAGAGGTTATAAAGATGAGGACTCACCAGAATGGAATACAGACAACTCATGGTGGATCATGAAACCAGCCCATAAAAATGCTGTAAGGAAAATCATAGGGAGCGATTATTCACTTTTTCCCTCATAAAATTAGAACTAGGGGTCACTTCATGCAATTACCACATATCTGGTTTAAAACAACTAGGAGACACTTTTCAGACAACACAACAAATTTGGGAACTCAAATTTTGGGAAAAGCCAAATATACAACTAGATTCAGAAAAGAATATCCCCAGTAGGAAGGTACCTACAAGAAATAAGTCCAACTCCTGCTCAGTTTAAATTTGATTCAAAGGAGAAGTCAGGAAATTGATGAAGAACTGGTCCATTGGTAGTTATGAAATACAATGAACCTGATACAATCTCTAACTCAGTAAGTCTTTAAACCAGAAATTGTTGGAAGGTGGGAGAGTGCACACTAATACCAGCCAATGAGAGCACAGCAAACAAATGAACTCTCAGTCTGACCCAGCACTGCCACTTCCATGCTGAGGACTATCATTATAAGTGCTCAGGAGTGTCCTTAAGTCACTGAAGAAATAAAGATGTGGGAAAAATGAAATAGCCGAGTCAAGAGAACTGTGGTCTGTTGCCATTGCTGTCACAGATAATGAGCATGACCTTTGCTGTATTACTTCCCATTATTATGTACACACCAGCTGAAGTTACCCAGAAATTTGCAGTTTGCTTTGAAGTTTGCTGACAAAAAGTGCTGTAGGGGTAAAATAGAATAGGGTAGAAACTCGGCCTTTATTTGTGCACTATTTCCCTTTTTAGCTAATAGCTTGAGTAATTCTGAATTTTCCAGAACACAGATGTTGACCCTAGGCTATTAACGGTGAGGTGGGGGTACTGCAGTAAATGGCAATCATTGTAGCATGCTGGGAAGCTGAGGAAAAATTGTCATGCATATGAAAGCAGGACTGGCTGTTAGGACTCTCTTTCTTCACTGTAAAACTTGATTTAGTTCAGGACAACTCTCCTAACTCAGAATTAATACTACTAGACACAAGAAAGAAAAAAAAAAAAAAAAAAAAAAAGTTTGTAACATGGACTATAGGCATCCAAGAGGGAGACTACAGTCACAACACTTTGACTGGAAATGTTTAAAAAATGCAGTGTCTAATTCTGCTATGCTTCTATGGGACTTGGTTTTAAATGACTGAACTTGGCCATGTATCTCCCCTTAGTCTTGGTGAATTAACATATAAGGAAAACTGAAAACATGTATCAGCCAATCTCTTTCAGGAATTTGATTCCCTGTACTTTTCTTAATACTCAAACTTGACTAAAAAGTCTGATGGTTATTCTCACCCAGCTTTTGCACACACACCAAAAGTGTTAAAAAGCAGAAAAAGACATGGAAAAAATATCATCCAACTGTAAAAACTCATTCTGAATAACATTTTATCATAAGTATTGGTCACTTGATGCTCCAAATACACTTATATAGAAACCAGTGTCTACCATAACAATTTTTATCACGATTTTGAGATAGTCAAATCATCTGCAATGTCTGATCTCCACTAGTTTTCAACCAAACACAGCAGCATGGCTAAAGGTTGCAATTCAAAAGCAGAAGTCATAAAGACAACACAAAATGAAAGCAAGGAAACCAGATCTATGTAGGTGAGTGCTTCTGCTACAAGACAGAATGGCTCTCTCAGACAGAACTGGTTATTCTACCTGCTACTAAGAGGAATTTCACCTTAATTTCACAGATATTGCCATTTAGAAATGGTATTCTGAAAACCATCTACAACACTGGGATTACTGCATAGCCTTTAATTAGTTTCTGCTGCAACAAATGACTTGCTACAGTATTTCAGGCCATTCTTTTCCATTACTGTTTACATTTTTTTAAAATACTGGTGCCCTACCCCATTGCTAATTGTTTACTTTCCCCCCCTTCTCCCACAGAATTTTGTTTGGCCAAGAGCATCTTATTTTTCATGGAAGTCCTAGTGGGAGGTAGGAATTGCAGAGCCATAGCAATTAATGATAAACAGACACCGCTTACGGATTATCATGACTATCCCACTGACAGAAGAAAACAGAGCCCATTTTAAACATTTGCAAAATGTGGAAATGTCTTTCTGTCTCCTCCACATTTCCCTTGCTAATGTTTTTGGGTTTGAGAGGGTTGGGTTTGGTTTGGTTTGTTGTTGTTAAGTTTCTTTCTATACACAATAATTTTGAAATGCTCTGCCTTGTTTCTTTGTTCCATTGCATTCACAAAATGCTCTTTTGCTATAAACATCTGAGGAATTTAAGTTTAGGTCCTTTTTGCCTCTTGCCAGAGAGCTTACACACATGGTTTGGGAAGCAACAACAGTGTACCAGTACTAGCTCAGAGCATCTGATTTGCCCTCTGCTGCAAGATGACATGATCTATGGGTACTGCCACTGAGGATGGCCTGAGGAAGCCTGGTGACTTCTCTAGGCATAGAACTGACTCTCTGCCACTCTGCGTTACAAACAAACAATGGCAGTACAAGATATATAAGTTTAATCAGTGCAAAATTTCGTTTTGAAACTATGCCTTTCCTTATTTGAACTCGTATCATACTACCCAAGATCAAGGGTTAATTTGCTTACTGGTACAATTCCCATTGCATAATCAAAGTGAACAGACTTTGTGCTTTGGGCTGAAAAATTCCCTCTTCTTCTATTCATTCTAGTAACTATGAGTTATTTTTTGTAATTATATCAGCCAAAGAAATGCATTGATATGAAGGTGTATGTTGTGTCTGTGGGAACAGGCAATAATGCAAGTTGAATCTGTTTCTCACTTATGGGGAAGCTTATTTGACAATAGGGTTTAGTACGAGAAAAAAATGCAAATGATGAAGAAGAAAAAAAAAAAAACACACACACAAGTTTATATCTACTAAGGTTGAATGAACCATGGTAAGGAATCATCTCCACAAAATGTAAATGAAATAAAGCATACAGAATCTGACACTTCCCTCCACCTGTGCAGCACAGTGAACGAATACAAAATGTTATTAAATCAGAACAGCAACATTTTACACTAATTTTGAAAGGCACACAGTGAAAGGCAAGCTCCACAGAGAATATGTGGTTTGCCCAAGGTCACACATCAAGCCAATGGCAGGAGTGGGATGAGTTCCCTGCCCCTGACCCCACAGTAACTGACAGACAATGCTCCCTTGTGGCCTCTCCTTTCCAGGACCTTCCATCTGAAGCTTTTGCCCTGCACAAGTGAAAGAGGAAAAATAAAGAAATCTGTTGTAAGAAACAGACGGAGGTATTTTTGTGATCATTAGCCGAGTACCTGGTAAACCTGTTTACACAGTAACTTTTCACTCTTCTATCAAAGGAAATAAAAATAGCATTTTTGTATTTAGCAAGTACCTAATGACTTCCTGGGACATACATTATAAAGTACATGAACTGAGAAAAGCCTTTGATCATTATCTCGGGAGCTACAAAGCGTAACGTAGTGTAAAGCTTATGCTCATGAGATTTGTCTCCTGACACAACAGCTACAAAAGCAGCATCTATGTTGAAAGTGCAGAAACATATGAATCCTATAACTTTTATTACATGCATATACAGTGTGTATTTTTCATTTACCAGAGGGTACAATGTAAAGAGAAAATTAATTTTCTGAGTGTCCCACCATGAAAAGGTATTATACTTACAATTCAAAGACTTCAGTATAATCTAGGATAAAAGATCGAGTTAACAAGCAGAATAGCCACTCTACAAGCTAGATACAAACCTTTTAAATTTGGTTATTTGTATTCTTAAACTGCTTAAAGATACAGGCAGAAACTCGTACGAAGTGGCTGCTCTCAGTTCATTCTTACCTCTCCTGTGCCATCTACCGCTTATAAGTTGTTACTGACACTGTAATGCCTGCTTAAAGATTCCGCTGACTGTGGCTTCACTGCTCGGTTAAGACTGGACAAAAAAGATAAGACCTTGAACATGAACTTCAGTGAGGTAAGAACTAAAAACGAAGAAGAAATATATACATAACATACACATCTTCCCACACTGCGAATGTAGTACTTTTTATATTGTTATTCATTATCACACACACACGTTCCCACATTGGGAATGTCGTACATCACTGTAGAAATGTACTAACAAATAAATAAATAAATAAATAAATAAATAAATAAGGAAGAAATGTCAACAAAAAATAAATAAATTTTTAAAGTTTACAATTGTAAAACTGTAATGCAAGCTTACAAATCCCTGTCAATGTGTCTCAGTAGGGAGAAAGACACAGGGGGAGTCAAACAGAATAATCTCTTCATACACACTGCTTCCTTTCTGCCCACTGTGTGGTTTGGCCCCCTACGGTATCCTGTCAGAACAGCCACTAATAGCAGGGGCTGCAACAGCTACTACATATTTTTCCCCCCAACTTAAACACTTGTCATATGGTGGACTCCCCATACCATTTGTTGAGCTAAAAGCGTGAACCACCTCTACTGCATGCAGTTCGAGAGCACTCCCTTCCATCAAGTTAAAAGTTTCTTAACGCTTTGCACTGCAGAAACTGACTGCTGATTTTGTGGTTGAAAGTGCTGACCCTGAAAAATGGACCTACAGCTGTGTCCTACATGCTAGACTTCCTGGCAAATAGAGCTACTCTTTCTGGAAGGTCCAGTATTGTTCAAGTATGCCACAAAACCATTTGTCTTCACAGTGATGACAGAGGAGTAGAAGGTTTTTCAAGAGCTATAAAAGTGTGGAGGAAATACTTGGCGATTTAATTGCCTCTTGACTAAAACTGAGAATCTTCTAATGCTCATGAGCTATTGGTGAATTCTGGAAAGGAAAAGGAAGAATTCGCCATTTGCAAACAGAAACACAGATAACATGCTGCCAGATTCTCACTGTGTCACTCTGTAAGGAGCACATCATGTGAAAAGGGTTTTTTCCATGGCTGGGCAGTCTGAAATGTAAGGACCCCATGCTTGTATTCTGCTCTGCTGACCCTAAAATTAGAGGCAGGAGTAGTTCTGAACTACAGCTCCCCCAGGCACTGGATTTATATCAAATCAAGCCAAACCAGCACATTTTTATTAGTTCAAAACAAACATTTCATTCTGATTCAAGTATTGGGCTAAAACAAAATATTTGTTTTCAAACTGGAAGTTCAGAAGGTGGAGGGAACCTTTTTAATGGAAAATTTAGCTTTCAGGAATTCAGTTTAAAAAAAAAAAAAAATAGACCATTTTATTCCATAAATAATTTGATATTTGCATGAAAAACACACAATTTGAGAAGTTTTAAGGACACATATGAAAGATAAATTGGGAATATATGATGGCATAGAGGATCAAGGAAGAATTCCAGGTGTACAGAGCAACACTTGAAAAGAAAGGAAGTATTTGTAAGCAAAGTAATGAAGGAGGCATGAAACAAAAAGAACACCCATCCCTGAAGATGACCATGCCAAAGACTGGCAATCATTATTGCTTCAAATTTTCCAACTCTGATAACAGATTTGCTTCAGAAACACACAGTGGATCAAAACTCTCTAGGGTCACTGCTAACATTATATTGGAAAGAAACAGCAAAATCGCTATAAAATTACTAGATTTTAGCCTGTGCATCACATCAAGTGGTAATGCAGCAACACAGAAAAAAAAACACTGGAGCAGACATTATGTTACATTGAGTGTGCATCTTCTTTCCAAGGGGATGGGTTTGATTTGGGGAAGGGGAGGAGAAAATTTTTTTGAAAGTACAGTCCTATTGTAGCTATTATAAGCTACTTCACACTACTGCCTTCTGCTATTATATAGTAAACCCAACTTTACTATTCTTGATTGTCAAGGCTGTCCAGCCCTAAGAGCAGCAGCATCTCAATAACACAAGAAATGGTCTAAACTGATCTTGATGGTAAGAGCACATTTGCCAAATGTTGTTGTCTCCACGAGGAGTTCATGCTGAGCTACAAGCAAATCACAAAATGAAAGGCAGTCCAAGAGTGGAACTGCACCAAGCTAGCGAAGTTTCTGAAGCTCAGTTTGAACTTTCATTTCATTTTCACTTTTTCACTAGGGGAAAAAAAAAAAAAAAAAAAAAAATCTTTTCACAATGGGAATGTTAGGTTTCCAGTGACAGAAGTATAAAACAAAATCTGATGTGACAGTATTTCTCCATGTGAAGGTTTCTGGTTTGCTTTTTTGTTGCCTTTCACTCAATAGTAGTTGACTAACCAAAGCACAGGCCTGGAACCCCCCACCCAGCTCAAGACCTGTTCCCCATTTCCCTCTACCGTTACCATATACAAACGTGACCATTTTCACACAAGAGAACGAGCTGTCTCACTTGAGTCAACGTCCATTAAAACTCCCAGGTACAAAACTGAGAGCCACCTCTATTCTAGTAGGATTATGTTTCCTACTTTCCCTCAGCATCTTCCAGTCTGCCAGAGAGGTCTAAGAAATATTGGTGGCCAGATATAATGAAAAACCTAAATGAATATGGCAGGATCTTTAAGTGCACTGAATATACCCAGGCAAAAATAACATTTCAGTTGTAGGATCTCCTGCCATGTGCTAGGAGGTAGAGACACAGCACTGCTGACTTCTGCTTGGGGAATGCGGTCTCAAGCCAGGGAGTGTGAAATCTTGGATTTTGCTGCTCCAGTGGTGCCTCAGCAAGGCAGAAGCAGCAAAATCATTCTCAATCATTCTTAGGAATCCTTTCTAGAGTCAACAGTCGCCTTGCTACTGCTGTCCTGCCCAAGGTAATAAATGGCAGAAGTGAAAACAGATAGGGACAGGCATTACTAAGGAACAAGAGTCTTCAGTGCTTGGACACATTCACACCTGCAGCATGCATGTGGATGTGGACAACACCCAGAGGAGTAATGCATAAGCCTTTCATGAAAAGTCTTGGTCACAATACTGTTTTTCATGAAACATTGCTAACAAATTTCATAGCAGAAACAAGGAAACCACAATTAAAAACTAACCAGACTAGAATAACACAAGTGTAAAAAAAAAAAATAAAAAAAAAATAAAAAAAAAGAGAGAGAGAGAGAACAGCCAGAGTTTAGTCAGAAAGAAACAGAATGGACTGATGAGAAATCAGCGTCACCAATGTGTTCACCACATTATTTTTTGAATGGGACCTAACAAATCAAGAAAAGCTGGAGTTCAAATGTTTTTAGCAGTTCTCTGAAATTGTACCAAAGGGATTAAAATGTGTGTTCTGGAAAGCTAAAAAATGAACAAACAATGAAAACAAATATGAAACCACAGTTTTTCTTTGCATTATTCAGGAAGCTTGGCTTCATCACAAATAAAACATTATCTGAGCACCTACGTAGCACCTCACAGTAAACACTTAACACATGCAAGTAAGTAGCTCATCTAGCCTGAACATATCTACATATCACGAATCTCTTCATTTACACTAAATACAAAGGGGAATCCAGTGATAAAGAGATTACCTCCAGGGAGATAAGTGCAAAGCAAGCATTTCTCAAATAGTTTGGGTTCAATTTAATCAAAACGTCACTTGCTGAGATTTGTCAGTTATTTAGGCAAGGTCCAAGGCTTTCTGCCTTGTTTTTCTTAAATTGCAGTTTACAAGCCAAAAGCAACTTGTAATTTAATCCTTGTTTAACTTTACCTTGATTTTCACTCCTGAGATCCTTTCCCCGTTTCACAGATGGATAGTATTTCCCCTATAAAATTTGTTTACAATACAACCTCTAAAAATAGAATTCCTGTATGAGTTTTCCTTGATGCAAATACTCTATGAAATTACTTACGTAATTATTATCCACAAAAGCACATCATTAGGATTGGACTACTTAAATTACAATTAGGCCTTAAAATAGGGTTTGGCTATACAGTTATAAACTGCAAATCTTGTAAATTGTACTAAAAGCTAAATTTTTGTCTGAGATCATTAACATGCCTTAGTAGTGGTGCTGGACAAAAGGCTTGATTCTTAATTCAGTGATACTCTAGCAAATAATGGTCAGAAGTTTGGGCAGAAACAGGAAGGGGAAGAGTTGTCCTGCATCGTTTGCCTGCGGTGCAATGAAGACCTATTAACAGAGCAAGACTGTTGCCTCAGGTTCTGTTCAAGAAGCTAAAAATAGAAAACAGGAATCATTGCTTGGACAACCTTGCAGCAAAGGTTAAAGACAAGTGACAAGGGGCAGGAACATGCATAAAGTAGCGCAAGAGAATAAGATCAGTATAGTCAACGTATCTGACAAAGATAAAATGAACGTGCATGAAACATTTAGCACAGCAAGCGCTGGTATGTAATAGGTAAGAGCTGTTAGAGTTGCAGGAAAAGTAGGCATCTGAGCTTCTTTTTTCCTTTAGTAATTCACTTTCTATGTCCTCCTCCTGCTGCCTTCTCCGTAATTCCTCTTTTCTCTCCACTATTCAATTAGGATCAGCCACACAAAGGAACTAAAGGCACAATTTCCAGTGATTTCAGGAATGGTATGCTATCTAAATATTTTTATACATCTTGCTCTTCAGATCAAAACTTTCTTCAGCGTGGGTGATTCCACAGCAATAATACTCGCTTGCTATTTATCCTAATTATGCCAAGCTCCCCACCAAAAATTTTCAGTACAACCAGCTGCCACCTGCCAAGCTGTGACTCCAGAGAGGAAAGCTCTCACCCAGACTAGCTGTATAAACATCACTTTTCTGTGAGCGTACCCAGTCCTCAAGGGAAAAGAAGGGTATGTAAGAGCAACCCTCAGCACAACTGTCATAGCAACAATGGCAAAATGCAGGAATGGAATATCTTTTGCAAGAATGAATCATCCAATAATTCTGTGCCTGAGAGTATTGAAATATATAGTAAATTCCAGTATTACAATATATATAAGTTCTACATGTTTTATATCCCATTTACAAGGTTATGGCCAATTTGATCCTTAAAGAAGAACCCATTTTAACAACTTCCAAAAGTCCAGATTAAATTTATATACATTTGAGATAGCAATGATGTCAGTTTTCTCTCACCATGAGTGTATGGGGAAAGTGTTTACCTGCTGGATATTGCTAATCGGATCTCCATGTATGTATATACACACACAACAGTAAGTTTTGAATAGGCATGCTTATGTTCATATGTAAAGTGCATATGAAGCCCATTGGTTGTATAGCAAAAGTTAATTCTCAGTGATGTCAATATTAAAATAACTTTACTCTCCCATCCCTGAATGCAGGTTTCCAGGTTTCCAAGTGTGACTAGTGACTGTAACTACCTGATCCTAGTCAGGCCTTCTGAAAGACTAGTAAGATTGTTAATCAACAATAACATAGGACTACTCCCTCAAGCAACATTTTAAATACAAGAAAAAATGCATTGCAAGTAAACAAAACAAAGGAAGTACAATTCTTTTTTATTAAATGAAAGTTGCTTCAACAGAAAAAAGAACTAACAGCTTAGAATAGTGGCTATAGCACTCTTTGGGGTGAGCTAAATATAAGCCTGATGATGGCATATGATGAAGAAGAGTCTTCAAGTGCAGCACTAAGACAACCAATAGCTCAGGAGGGAAAAAAGACAGGCACTTCTGCCGTTGGGGCTGCCAGCCACTTCTCTGTACATCACCAAAATCAGCAGGTAGGTCCAGGAATGCACAAGTCCTAAAACGTAATTAATAGCCATCACGTGGCCACTTCATTCTGCGTGACCAGAGAACTTCATGCAACATGACTGGAAACTGAGGCCACCCACTGGTGTTATTGTAAAATAAAAAAAAAAAACATGGGACTAGCGCTAGCTGATCCTGTTATCACACAGCAGTGCAGAAGTGACATGGAAGGAGTCACACACAAAGAAATACCCACTAAGAGAACAGCAGAAATCTCATCTTACTGTATTTCAGTTGCTCATCTTCAGTCAAATCAGACACACCAACACTCCATTTAGTAGCTAGGGGTATCACCAGGCTCCGGGTACTGTCACGAAACACGATGGGCTCCATTTCCAGACCAGAGAGATGCTTGGCAGCTACCACTCCATCACTGGTGACAGGCACAGCGAAGGGAAGCCACTTGCCCTACAAGCTGGACACAAAGCTGCCTCAGAAGTGCTGTACCAAATGCTCCAAGAGGGGCTCGCAGCACATGCTCATTATGCAGTCCCTTCTGTCCAACTAGCTGACTACATTGCAGCTGCAGTTGCAAAAATTGCTCACATAACCACACATATTAAGAGAAAACTCCGAAGATTTCAATGACTAAAAGATTGCTCTTTCAGTCTTTATAAAGAGAATTCCCCTGTTCTGGTTTTCTGTATTTCAGTCTAATTCTGAGAGAACATTGCAACCTGCACTTCCTTGGTGAGTCCCCACTTCCACCTCCTTTTAAAAATATTAATTTCTTTTTTTATTGTTTAAAAATTTAACCTAATATCTTAGCAGACACACAGATATAAAAGAAGTTCGCTGAGGCTATGAAGGTTGACATATAGTTATTTGTACAACATCAGCATAATACCACACATTAGTACCGCTGTTAAAGAACATTTCTCTGACAGAAGTGTGTGACATACTATGACAACATCTGGCATCTTTCTAAGTATAATGGAGTTCATTTTCTTATCCTATAAGCAGACTTGATGAAATGTAGCAGTTCCTGGAGTATCAGTAACACACATTCAAAATTGAATATTGTTAAACCTTTTGCCAGCATGAAAGTACATGGCCAAACTCTGATGTGGGTTATGTTGGAAGCACCCTAGAAAAAAATAAAATAAAATAAGATAAATAGGATTCTACCAGGCACAAGTCAAAGCAGAATTTAACCAAAAGGTTCTGACAGTGAAAAATTATGTTAGGCTTCCAATCCTCACAGAAGCTTATTTTTCATGGCCTGCTCCCCTGCCCCTGTGGATGTCTAACGTATTCTTTGGCTGAAAGAAATCTCAAAAAATTTGGGTCCCTTTTTGCTCAACTGAAACCACACAAGTTTGGAGAACCTCACATAAACAGACACATGAGAGCCTTTGGTAAAACTGCCTACAACAGTTCTAATTTTTTGTTACACTGGAAAAATAAGCTTAGTTTGTTTTCCTAACTGTTCCCTCTTCTCTTATAAACTCAGCCACCCAAGGTCTTTACAAATAAAGAGAAGGTTAATAGTTTAAAGCATGCGAATCTATTTTTTCCACCAGGATGCTGAAGGGGAGCACACACATTCACCTGACGATAGAATTTTTATCCCTGGAGCAAAGTCTCCCAAGTCAGTAATTCTCTGTGTATTCCTCAGATTGCTTTTCTCCAAAATTGACAGTTTTGACAAGAGAAGTTAACCTTGTTGTCTGGTTAAGTTAATTACAATTTGCCCTGATGACTTCAGAAAGTGCTCTTCTATATTGCAATTGTAAAGTCCACATCTACAGAGATGTCTGTTACCTGAATGAAGTAGAAGCACTACTGTTATTTGAATTATTATTGTGCTATGGTTAACATGACGATGTATCCAAGCAGTGAGCACACAACATATCCAGAGCAAGGATTACTGAATTTATTAAGAAGAACTGCATGTATTTTAGCATAATCAGGTTAAAGGATTTAGGGTTAAGACTTTAAGCTTAGTAAGTGTTAATCCATTTACTTTCACTCCAGTACATAGCAGCAGTCTCTGATCCTCAGATTGTAGTAAGTGATGAATGACGCTTTTGCAAACAGAGAGCTTCATCCTCACATACTAAGAAAAAAAAAAAAAAAAAAAACCTCTTACTAACTCCAGTGGAAATATTACTTGTCTTAGGGGAAGCAGGATCAAGTCATTCATTTCGTTTTAATGAATAAAAAACTCTTCAGACTCTACTTTAACTTCTTGAAGGGAAAGAGGAAAAAAAAAAAAAAAAAAAAAAAAAAAACAGAAACAGAACAACAAGAATACCAAGCCTAAAACAGTTGCTTGCTGTAACTTCAAACTGGCCCTAAATTTTGTGCTATATAAGATCCAACTTGCAATAGAGTAATTCCAGAGTGTTCCCTCCAAAGAGGCACAGAATGGAACTGGTAGGAGTTCTGCAGGCACCGCCTTGGGGGCAGTAAATAATCAAGAGTTCACAGTAACACATGGTCCAAACCATCTACACTTTGGTAGATGGGATCAGAACCCATGAGACCCTCAATAATCTTAATCCACAAAGGGGCAAATAATAATCATAATAATAATAATAACAAATAGGAATAAGCTAAAAATAAACCAGACCAGATTATGTTATTTGTTAAAGCTATCATTGTGCCTATCTTACATTAAGCACGTTTCTTCAGTCTAAGTGTCGACACAGCAAAGATCAGCATTAGGATTTCACACTGCACTGAACAGCAAAAATATGGATGGATGAAGCAGAGTTACAGTAAGACCTTAAATCCACTGCTCTCCTCCCCACCCCCAGTCATCATCATCCCACCTTCAGTCAGCTCTGAGTCAGAGTCCGTCCAGGGTGGAGGATTACAGCAAACCTGCACAGAACACTGTACATGCACTAACTTCCTGGACTGAAACTTTTGAAAGAAGACCCCATTTCCTGATGCCTGAATAGGGATTACAGTCCCTTGGAATGAGCTGCCCTTCTAATTTGCTGCAGGAGTTTTGGGGATTTGCCATACTGAGCTCATATGGCAGCCATGAGTAACTTGCTGTAATGTAAGCAATGCCTTTCAAAGCATTGACTGTAGGATGGGGACCTACATTTTACTAGAGTCAGAGCTGTTCCGTCAGGAACTGCACTTTCAGGTGCAATACCTAACTCTACCCCAGCACCCAGGGGGATGACGCTCTGCTACAGGCTGCTGCCTGCAGACATGTCTTACAGAAATCCTCCTGCACTTCAAAGGCACTCACCCTCTCACAGACCCTTTAGGCAATCATCAACTGTAACATTACATCAGCCCCTGTGATATCTCCATCAGTCTCTGCTACTAACCCATAACAAGAGCTGAGGTTAGGCTTGTGAGACCTGCCAGCAGCCACCAAGTCATGGAGCCTCTTCTTCCTCCCACCCACCATCATTCTTGCACTATACCCTAATTTAGCCTATTTTTTTTTAATCAGTCTGCAGGAATCACTTTAAGGGGCTAAGCTTTGGAGGGATGCCCAGCTTTGCCTGACCGCTCTTTTCCATTGCTCTCCTAGAAGGTACTGAAAGACAAATCCTTTGGCCAGAGTACCAGCTCCATGGCTGTTCTCCTCTGTTAGTTGGAAGTCCTGTGCTGAGCGCCTTGCAACTCCTTTTCCTTTGTGGCCCTCTGTCCACCTTTTATATTCCTCAGAGATTACGATCCTCACGACTTCACCCAAAAATCTCCTAAATTTTCCAGGACCTTTTATACCTGTTCAACATTTTCCTGGTCTTTCAGCCCTATCTTAGTACATAATTCTTTTGGCTACTTGTGCTTCTTCACTATTCCCTGCTGATCTCCTCCTTCTGGACTCAGTCAGCCAAACAGCAACATGTGAAAGAGGAAGCCCATACATCTGGGGCAGAGGGGAGATCTCGCTGGTGAGACCACAGAGTAATTTAGGTGGGAGATTTCTGACCTCTGCTATGCAGCTATGAAACTAAGTTATTGGAGGTGTAAATCTCATCAGATAAAGTATGGTCCCTAAAGTTTACACCTTAAAATTGAATAAATCAAGGAGAGAAAAAAATAGTGAGTTGTCCTGAGTGCTTGACTCTGCTTTCTATCAATATATAGCTCAGGTTTTACATTTTTTTCTGCCAACATGCTGACCACTCACTTTTCTCCTCCATCTCATATGAACTTCACTAAAATATTTTTATTGAGCTTTTTATATTCAAAAAATATTGTTCATAGACTGTTCATAGACAGGAAAAGAAAAATTATGCATTGGACTCAGTTAACCATAACAGACTTTAAATCACCTAGCTGTTCTTTATATGGCATCCTTTGCTACCATCACTGAAGCATCTTCCAACAATTCTCCACCCAACATGGAGAGCACCTGCTATGTCCCATTTCTTCCCCCATACAAAACAATCCATTTTGTTCCTAGCACATTGTCTTAGTTGTCTTAGGGCAAGAACCTAGTCCAAGAAGTGCATCAGATAGAGAACGTCACAGTTCTTGGCCCTACTTGTAGGAAATGGAGAACCATTTTGTACATTCAAACTACTTGTCTTTGTACAGTTACATCAAAGTAGAGGAATGTCAATATGAAGCAGTTGTCAGCACATCAGAGGATACAGATCTTGAAACTAAGGGCAAGATTCTTTCCCTCCTTGACGCCTTCCCAAGGCCACCACAGCCACACACTCCAATGGTATGTGAAACAAAATATTTGTGGTGTTGGTCAACATTCATTAATTCTGGATTAAATCACAGACTAGCTCTATTAACATAACAATGCATCCTTCTACATCGCGAAAAAAGATTACAGAATTCCATACCACTAGCCATAGCAGTTAATAATGAATTTCACTTAGACTTCAGCCTTATACTAAGTAAATGTGACTGTTACATTGTGATGGAAACAAAACTGAGGAGTTAAAATTTCATTTTCAAAGTGATAAGTAGAAGACTGGGACAAAAATCTGCAGCAGTTACCCCTGAAAATTCACAGCAGATTTTCTGGGATATATTCCTGCTAGTAAGTGATAGAGATGTTTTAAATTCTTTCACAAGTTCTGAAAGTTCAACCCAAACTCAATTTTGTTCAACTTCTACAAATCACCGATTTTGTTACAGTAGGTTTCAGAGACCACACAGTGGCAGGCGGGCAATTTACACAGCACAGAGCCATTGAAGAGCAAAGGACAAAGCTGAGGAAGCAACACTCAACTCCCAGGGAGGTGCTGCTGGGTCACCCAAAGTCCCCAGGCTTGCCACCAAACAGTTTGGGCTTCCCAAACCCAAAGGCCAGCAATCAAAGGCAGGCAAGCATTTTGGCTCCAAATAGTCTTCTGCATTCCCACATGAGATCCTGGAGCTCTTAAAGGACAACTTGTTTTAGAGATAAAATATCTATCCCACATTTAATAAAGAGGATTTACCAAAATCTAGTCTGGCACCAGCTCCCATCCCTCTTGGAAATATTAGCCTGAAATAACAGCAAAGTATCTTACCAAATGCTTTCCTTTTAAGGTAAGGGCTGTTAAAGTACCGTCACTCACTTATACATGACAGGCTAACCAGACTAGTTTTTTTTTTCTTTTTTTCAAGTAAAGTATAATTACTACATGATGCGCTACGCATTGCCAACGTCAAGTTGGCTTCAGCTTGTATCTTTCTTTTCCATAGAATTGAAAGCAGGGTCTCAGTTTACACAGTTCTTAATTTACCAATCCTATTAGTGGTATGTGTGTCTAATGGGGATTTTGACAGTAAAACAGTCTTGTTAATAGCTCATGATTTATTACATTATTCACCACTTCCTTAAATCTTTTTTTTGTATTATTTCAGAAAAGAAAGAGATATTTTAGAGTCAAGTTGTATTTTGCTAGGCTTTTCACCAGCATTACTAGACTATACTTAAATATCTTCAGTGACAACTGTAAGTGATATAAGCAAAGGAAAAAAAAAAAAAAAAAACAGATGAGGCACTTTTAAAGCTAGGTAAGATTTGAATGGCATACGTTAGACAACCTAAGTAAGCAAGAACAAGATTGACAAGAAACAATCTGAATTTCCCCACAAGGATGAAATTATTTACATGGGATGCTTTTTAATACATCCAAACACCAAGTCTCAAGAATTTTAAGTATCAAGAATTTTAGACCAACCCTACAGAATGAGGTACTGTGATAAATCTAGGGAAAAAAAAATGTTGTAACTGTAGCAAAATAAAAATAAAATAAAATAAAATAAAATAAAATAAAATAAAATAAAATAAAATAAAATAAAATAAAATAATAATAATTTACCAACATGTGCCAAAAAGAATTAATGAGATGTCTAATAATAGCATTGAAAAGAAGAAGGGAGGATAACATCATACATGACACTGATAAGAAAGGAAAACACATTAAGTATACATCTTCATCTGCATCATAGTCACATGCATCCACATCAAACTGCCATGGATTTAGGGAACACACAAAAAGCTATGGCATCAGATTGCACTATTCCCAAAACAACCCTGAACATGGAAGGAAACACCACAAATAATAATAATAATCAAGATTTCTGAAGCGATTCACTACAGACATCACTGTCCACAGTCCCACATGCAATATTCTCCACTTCCAGTGTCCATGTTCCATTCCCTGTGCCTTGTATTGGCTCAATGCCTGTTCCTATGCAGTTAGCAACTCAATTTTACATTGCAGCTACTTGTTCTAGAGAAGCCTGTGAACATTTCCACATTTTTTTCTTATTTATCTTCTCTTCACAATCCATTTTTCCTTTCCTTCCATCCTCTTCGTCTCCCAGATCTGTTTCATCCATCTGTCTAAACACATCTACCAGATCTCACCTTTAATTTCCTTTTTATAATTACCTACTTTCTTTGTTTCTTGGTCTTTATAACTTACCCCTACACACATCTCAGATCATCAATCATAAAATCACCCCACTTAAAGTCTTCCCATCTTCTTAAATTTAGAGCAAGTAGTTCACTCGATCATTTTTAAAGGCACATTTTTTCAGTGTCATCCAGCTCTGATTTTTATTTACAAGCTTTTTGTGTGTTAAGAAAATATTTTGAGACAAAGAGAGAAGTGCAGAAACTGTGTAGCAAAAACAACACTCTGGGCCCAATCCTTCATGGCCTCAAGTGTGGGCAGACTGCCTGCCTGCAGAGAGTTTGTTCCAGTTTCCTGCAACTGCTGGGAATTTATAATAGAAAAAGCAGGGTTGCTCTCATATATCACTGTGTCATCTATCCACAAGATACAATGGAGAGTGGAAATACTTTTTTTTTTATTTTTAATTGTATTTATTTTCCAAATGAAGTGGCTGTTCTTTAGAAAATGCTTTGGAGCTTTCAATTCCCTGAGATTTCACACAGGTAAGGCACACTGCCTGCTCGGTTACATGTTCCACAATTAGGATCTATGATTTCAAATTGGTACATATCAGATCTGAGCCTACATTTGCCTATGTAATGCTGGCAACAGACATCAAATTAGAAGCCAAGAGACTCAAGTCCTTCTTTTACCCACATACAGCAAACAGTTGTGTCAGCTTCCCACTATTACAGTGGGTTTTAACCCACATTCCATCTGGAGAAAGAAATTCGAGCAATTTATTTTCTGCCTGTTTTTCAAAAGGCACTGGCACTGGATGGACCAGTGCTACAGGAGCCAGTATTACCTGACAACACTGGAAGTAATTTAGCAATTCTTAAAATAAACAAAGAGGTGAGTTAAGAACAAGATTTCAATTTCCTGTTTGCCAGCATTGCTAGCAGAAAGGCCTGTCATGACACGTAAATGGGAATTTCAAAGGCAATTATAGTGATGTTACTGACTGACGGCTGGGTACACACTTGTATTTCTCCTTGTAAATTGGTGCCACAGGAGTATACAGTGAACTACACAGGTGATGCAACCGTCTTCTAAACTGACTTATGTAACATCTGGATGGTCCCAAATGCAAAAAGCATAGTGATGGGTAACAGAGACCAGGCATGTATTCTTGGCATTTCTGATGCAGCATTTCTACTGGAAATCAAGAAAGCATTGGCTGAGTTTGAAGACTTACAATTACCAGCTTCTATCTGCTCCCTTAGGACTGATGCACTGTAAAATCCTGCCTTTTCTGTTCCTCCAAAAGGATGCTAAAATGGATATATTATACCACATCATGAGAGTTCCCAAAAAGCTAAGTGGTCTGCCCAACCATTTTCCCCTTTCAGCTTCATATGTGTTAAGATTCTCTGGATACAGCTTAACTTTAATCATTCTAGTTAGTGTTGTTTTACCTTCTCTGAAGTGGTAGCTGAAAGGCCCCTTGCTCAAGGGACTAAGAAGTTGCTTAACCTCACTTTGATGCCCTTAGTTTTTGTATTCTTAATATTTTTAAAGCTGTTTCTCAAAGCAGTCTCAACTGCAACTGAGCAGCAACATGTATCAACCAGGCTAAGAACCTGTATCACATTTCACATACATTTCGTTTACCCGTCCATTTCGGCATTTTACCCAGCACAGGTACAGCAATAGCATGACTACCTGGGAAAACAATGAAACTGAAACTACAGACTTTAGATGCATCAAGTGGTTTTGAAATAGTTAAGAGCAAACTAGCCTTGACAGGCTCTAGAAGGTCTGATCTGAATCGCATTTTCCTGGGTATAATTGCTTCTAGAGAGAGGTAATATTAAACAACTGTTCTTCTGCTTGGCAAGCTCTCAGGAGGCTTCCCAGGGCTGTAATGTTATAATCCCCTCCTATTCATGTTGCACGCAAAGTTATATGGCAACATGGTGAATGAGACAGGCAAAGCTGCTATGGTAGTGTCAAGACAGTTAACTATGTACATGTATTTGTACTCATTTATATATGCACATACACATGCACACACATTTATTTCATTAGCCCCAAGAAAACACTGAGGAACTCCGGCCTCATATTTAACCTACGTGGAGTATAGCTGAGCAAGTAGCCTAAAATATGACATGTCCTCTAAGCTGCAGTCCGTGATCTCAGTATCAAGAAAAGGACCTTTCCTACCCATCCTCCACTCCTCTGCTGCATGTGACCTCTCCAGATGTGACTGCTCCATGTGAATTATGTAATGCACTACAACACATTGGGTGGAGGGATCAGACATACACGACCCATGGCTGTTCCTGATCATACTACACCACGTGGTGCTTAATCAGGTCCGCCCTAAGGCCCAGGCATTCTTTTCCATCATGCTTCAGAGCTTATCTAAAGCTTGCATCTGAGGCAGGCTTAAATGCCAGCTGTTTGGATGCTAAACAAGCATGAGCTGGAGCAAAAGCACGAGGCTATTTCTGGAACAAAGTATAAACATAACATCTAGGTCTCCGGTGACTTGCCTCACCAGCATTTTTCAGCTAAAGGTCTGAAGAAGAGGGTATGAGCTAGATAATAACATCCTCACCCCAATGAAAAATAAAACTGTGTTAGCAATCATGGACAATTATAAATGGTACTTGTGCATTTAGAGAATTAAATGGAACAATACAGAAAGGGGAGAGGGTGGGGGGAGAGAGGAAGGAATAGTAAAACACTAAAAGTTATGACAAGAAGCTTGCTCTTGTAAAAGGAACTCCCCAAACAACAAATATTTACGTGTTGATGTCACAGCTCAGCCTCCTTAAGTATACCAGGAAAGGAAAAGCAGTCATTAAGAGTTATTTGAGCCTTACCATCAAGGAAGGTAAATACCAGTGAGTGATTCTGGTGGTTTATCTCAATTATGTTTTAACTCCTGTTCTGTGTTTCCCTTCACTGGATCCTTCCTGTCTACCACAAATTTTCCATACATCATAAAAACCTTGATTTAAGTAACAGCTTAAATATGTTTTTCAGCAAGGAAAGGGGTTTTTCCTCTGAGATTATTTTTTCCTCTGAGATTATTTTTGTGTGTGTGTGTGTGTGTGTGCGTGCGTGCGTGTGCTACCAAGTTTTCCTAAATGTATTCCTCCTTAATTAAACTTGCAAACATCATTTATGCACCTCTTTTCTGTGTTCCTATAGATAGAGAAGCAGAAATCATGCGTTTGTGAGTAAGAACATTTTCTGAGACCAGCACATGTGCTTGGATAATCTTGTTAAAGAAATTCCTAAGCAGTCTTTCTGTAAGGGGTCAAACAGAAAGGTACAGAGCATGCTCTTTTTCTAAAACTGGGAAAGAGGAACTATATGAAGAAGAACCTGAGTAAAGAAATTTGGTTGGAAGTAACTCGTCCTTCCAAGTAACACCATTTGCTTAAAAATTAGGCTGGATGTTATTCCATGAATTGATTGAGGAGTTAAGAAAGCAGCAAGTTTTCTCTTCACTCTCTTCAGACATTCAGACACCAACTGACAAAAAGTGTAAGGAATATAAATTTTCTTCCCTCTTTTTCTTAACATATTGCAAACACTCAATGCACAGCAAGAGGCTTTGGAAACAAGGATAACATGCAGGATTCTTTGCTTTTGGAAACAGTTATCAATGAGGTTTATATCATACCAAGCTCTTTAGAGTTATTGGCTCCACAGATCCAGCACATTGTTTAATCAACCCTTTTAGTCCCCGCAAGACTCCAAATTAACTAATCTTAGTATAATTGCTAAATAAATCATATACAAGAAAATGTAACAGCAGCATAGCTGCATAGCAACATGGGGGTTAATATTTGAATGTTCCAGACAATCTGTATGACAAGCAATTTTCGCAACATATAAGCTAACAAAATGAAGTGTTTCAAACTTTGCATATGATTTAAAAAAAAAAAAAAAAAGAAATGGAATAACCCGGGAGTGTCTGAAAGAGCTAAAAATAAAGATCCATGAACACTGTGATCTTAGATGTAATTCAGTACAGGCATACAAGTAAATGCACATTGAAAAGAACTAACCAAAGCAAACTACGTCTAAAATGATTGTATATTTAAGAGGTTTAGGCATTATCAAATTCTTCATTGAAAACACCTTCTCAGAGCAAACTAGCTGTCAGAGAAATGAAAATGGACAACTAATATTTAAGCTACCATAAGGCCATATATTTTTTTGCTTTAGTGCTCATCTTCTTTACACTCAAAAGTTATGGGTTTGTGATGGGATGTGATTGTGGAGGTACATATACATAAATAAATTTGGGAAGATGGAAAAACAAACTGAAGAATTACAGAATTTATATAAAGAATACCATAGAAACAGTACTTCATAACAGAATTGAGTGAAGCAGTGGCTGATGGAAAAAATAACTTACTATCATATAATTAAAAACTGTCTAATAATACAAAAAAAGGTCCAGGTTTGCCATTCTGATTTCTCAATTAACGTGGATTTCTCAAAGAAATCCATTCTGATTTCTCAATTAACTTCATTTTGCAATCAGACCTTGAAGTTGTTTCAGTGAGTTTTCTTGGAAGAGTATTATGATAACTTATGATAACTTAATAATAACTTATAGCCTTATAGGAAAGCCTACAGAATAAGAAGTCCAAAGAAATATCTACAGCACAGGTGAAGTTTTTCCTCATTGCACCAAGAAATATTTCTGCTCCACGAAGCATGATTTTCATTTGAGCCTTTTGTACTCTCTCCTAATATATTACTTGCACTTGAACTTTAGCTTCGGTTTTATCTAATAAATTATTCTTCTTCATCGCTTCATTAAAACTAGGAATTCCTACATTGGACATGAACTCCAATGAGAGTTTGGCATAAGAAACTTCTCTACAGAATGACTACAATCTCCAACATGTATTAATAGTGCTTAGAAAATTTTTCTTCAAAGAACATTGCAATATAGCCTACAATTTCTCAAATTTTCCTTTACTCTCCTTCAACCATGCACTGACAATTTTGTTTTACAAATAGTTGTTTTCCACAATAAAACCACTGTGCTATCTGAAAAATTTCTTTATTTTTAGAGCTAGGAGTGTACAACAGCTTTTTCAGATATCATGCATTAAGAAATGGTTTCTAGCAGCAACCATGTACACAAAATATCAATGGGGAGCTAACACACATTGTTTCAAGTTATATAATTTATCTTTTTTAATAGTTCTCATTAGTGGAGCAGTTTAAAAGCAAAGCTTTAGTTTGAATTTGTTACACTCAGTATGTAAAAAAGCCAGAAGAAACTGGGACAGGGGGGATTTGGAAAACCACATAAACCCTGCCCATCTTAGATCACATTGATTAATGGCATGGAAATATTAATACATCTCAGAAGTAACTGTACCACATGGAAATTTTGGAAAATAAATATCAAGTTATTTCTAAGAAATTGTAAACATTAATAATCTTAGACCTCATTTGGGATATGAGAGGCATAAGGAAAGTATCTTGACACTGATGGCATTGGTTAGATTCTACCATTGAAAGTTTCAACCATGATCCAGCTAGGAAAAGTCACTGACTTAAATTCCAGTAAGTACAAAATGTTTTTTAAATGAATATGTAATCTTTGCAAATGTTCTTGCCAATACCAGTGCAGATCAAACAAAATCACAAGCTTCTCAGCCTGTCATGACATACAGGATTTCTTCAATATCTTTGCAACCTTTTTTGTTTAACATTCCTTATATTTCAGGACTCTTCAATGCTTTTACTAGTACTAAATATTATCACTAGTATTAGTAATAGTTTGATTGCTGCTGTACAGTTCCCTCTGTTATAGAATAGGGTAGTGAAAGTAGATAAAAAATATTATATTAAATAGTTAACGGTCCACAGATACTTAAGACATTTTTCATGGGATAGTGCAAATTAAGACTTCAGCAATACTTATGTTAATAGACACTTGAATACAGTGTATAACCTGCTCTATAAAGAAAGCCAAAATTGTCTTAGAAATAATTTGGAATACGATAAATAGAACTCTGTTCCTCAAAAATCTGTACTGAAGAATTATTATTCTCATTTGCTAGCACTCTAGGGAAACAAATGTAAATGGATACATGAAGTTTAGGAGAAAGATGAAACATGGACCAAGGAAAAGAGCAAAACCCTTGAATGATAGAGGAATTAAATAGGAATCAGGATGGGAAATCAGTAGCAGCTTGTACTTCTATAAGCCTCATAGAAAAATGCTTCAAGAGTTTCAGGAAAAGGGGAACTTGGGAGAGCATGTCTTAAGGCTCTGTACAGGAGCCTTGTTCCATCTCCGTTGCCTAGAAGACAAGCCTCCCTGCACCACCACTGCCAGTCTAGTAAAGCACCATGATTAAACAGCAGGTGTAAAAGCCTATTTTTACCTGTCATCTTCTCTTTTCACTTCCCTTGAGTCTCAGTTTCTTAGCTACAAGCATGGACAGACTAAACCAGAGGTTCATGTGATTGATTACTTCAGCCACTCCCATGCAGCAGTCACATTATCATGCCTTGTGCTTGTCAAGGGGAAGCACAAAACATGGCACCTGGGGCATTCTTTGCAGTCGCAGAGGTAAAAGTCCAGGCACACAGGTCTTGCACTTTTTGATGTGGTATTGCTGTTGTTAGACACAGGTCCTATGGACAGCCAAAATACCTCGTCCGAAGGAAGTTTGGCACTGCCATACTGATTTTTAGGCCTCATTGAGTAATACTTACAGTTCCAGAAAACAAAATGCTATATGGTTATCTTAACTGTTACCTTTCACCCCACCCCCTCTACAACACTATTTATAAACAGCCAGCTGGAAAGCACTGCTGGGCTATGTCTGTCAGGCCTGAAGGGAAAATAGGTGAGGGGAGCTAAGAACAAGGTAAGGAGAAGCTGCATCTAGTCAGGTTGCTTAAGGGGGGCCTCCACCTCCATCTTTGCTTGTTCCACCAAGCATAATTGCTTTATTCTGGAGTAAATTTTGTAAATGAGTAAGATTGCCTGTGAGACAGTAGGTCAGAGTAAGCAATTTTATGGTTCTTGTTTTCATTGGCAACTGTAGAAGGTTAAAGCACTTTATGACTTCATTCTAAATTTGCTATCATAACAAATCATATTTGTATGGCTACCTTGGAAATGTACCTTAGAAGAAAGCTTTCTCCACCATTTAGAGATTTCACAAAACCACAGAACTTGCTACCTAATGAAACAAAAGCATGAAAACTTACATTAAGCAGTCTTCACATGCGCATGCGTACTGTGAATGAGGTTCCAAGAGATGTTGTAAACCTGATCACTACTCCTTCAGTTAATCAAATACTCTTCAATCAAATACTATGTTCACAAGAATTTTTTCTTTTGAGTAAGAACTTTAGGAACTGCCAGCCAAGGAGGTAGCCACTCTGCTTAGTGGCAAGAAAGTCATGTCCAAACCAATACAGACAGAAGCAATTCTCTAAACTGATGGAGTTACCCCTATTTTGGGTCTGTCAGGCAAGCATCTCATCTTCCCACATATGTTACATTGCCAAAGAGCAGCTTCCTTTCTCCTAGGTAGAGGCTTATAAATATTTCTTTCAGAAATATTCCTCACTCTTCCTTACCTTTTTCAGGTCCCATCAGAAGTGTTGCAAGTAAACAAGAACTTAGACCAGATCAAAAATGGTGCCTCATAAAAATATCCAGGACATGTTAGAAAATGAACTTTCACAATATTTTTAGCAGAAGTGTTACATCATTTGAAATGTTATTTTGATTTGGTGATGGATGCCTGAAAGCAAAAAAAGTAATTCTCAAACATTTATGTCACTGAAATGGGTAGCAAATATTCTATTTCTTTGAAGATACTTGTACACCACTCATATACAGCACCTTTTTTTCCTATATTTCCTTGTATTTACACTGTCTGCTGTAGGAATTTATGTAAGTCCTCCTTCTGTTGCAAAGGAACTGTGCAGTATACAAAAGCAGCTAACTGAGACAAAAAAAAAAGACTACCAGTACTACATTTGGCCAATGCAAGGAATGTAGTCACCCATCAGGTTATCTTTAGTCCTGCCAAAAAGGTTACAGAAGCATTCATCAGTTTAGGCTGACTTTTGCCAAGCAGAATGACATGGTTATTTAAAATAAATATGCCATAAGTTAAAGCAACCTTCCCTAGGAGCAAGATAATCAGTGTGTCATTTATCACTGTGGACTGTGTTTGCACTGTTCTACACATGCAGATCTAGACAGGAAATTTCAATTAAACCTGTTTTGCAAACTCCCACCCATTTGGTTAAAGTAAATCATTTGCAAAACTGTACCAATTTTAATGCAAATTTCACCATAAACATTTTCCCTGATTTGAAGTAATCAGACATCATAATCCTAAGGGGGGAAGAACAAACAAATAAACAAGTCATTTTAACTGACTTGTTGTAACAACTGGAAGAACACCATCAAGGAAAAAAAGAAAAAAGAAAAAAAAAAAAAGAAAAACAAAAAGAAAAAAAAAGTAGGATCAAGTGCTTGCTGTCTTCATCTCAGTTGACAGCTAGAAAGTCATGCTTGAGTATGCGAGATACTTGGTACCTTCAAGTCCCAGGTTTAAGTTGGCAGTTGGGATTTGTCCCCTACCTTTTTAAGAGCAAGGTAAAATACAGATAACACAGACTTTTTTAATCTGTAAACTAGAGTTAAAGACTGAGCTCTGGGCACTGTGAGATCATACACTTCAGTATACAACTCCTAACCATCAGCCAATGCCTACATGGCTGCAGAGTCCCTCTCTCAGAGTGCTTCTATAAAATGAAAAAGACCTTCAGCTTATCGTAATTCATGGAGCAGGAAACACTTTGAAGTCTCGAGCTTTCTGAAGACAGGAATGCAGTTTCTAGACTGGTTCTATCAGTGGGTTTAAGTCCGTACCTTTAAGATTTCTGAAGCCATCTTTACACAGAGCCCTTTTAGCAACAGAAGTCTACTTGTAACCTGCCTCTGTGCACCACCATAGTAAGTCAGCGCATGGCCATGAATCTTCAAGCTGGGAAGTGCTCTCAAGCTCCAGATCAGAAACACCTCTTCAGTGACACAAAGCAGCCCTCAGTCTATACCGAGTGCAGGAATAGGCAGAGCTGGAGTTCCTGTGCAGATAGCTGCTTGAAATTTCACACAGCACATGCCCACTGATACTTCATGATTCCAATTTTTCCCCAGAAGGCACAAGCCACTTCCTGAATGTATCTTATTAATTCCTATTTATTTAACCTAAAAGGGATTATCTCTGCCATGTCAATAAACATCCTGTACTAAGTACAACAGGTACATTGCATTTCCTGGTCTACAATTTTCTGTCACCACGTAAGTCACTGTTGCAGGATAATTGCATGAAGTGATCTAGCTGTGAAAGGCATAGTGAAACACATAGTGAAATCCAAGCTTGGTTTGTCTAATTACCAGTGCCAGGCTCCAAGGAGGGGCTGACAGAGCTCTGTCCCCAGTGTCTTATGAAGTGGAATCTCACTCCAGGTATGAGACCATGCTTTTCTCAAAATACAATCGAAGACTGTGGCTGAAAGGCTGAAATAAGCATCTTTTAAAGAAAGGTAGTCACAAATGTCTTCATCTTTCTCTCCCCTTGTAAGACATATTTCAAGGTAGCCTGAACAATAGTTATCGCATCCTCCACAGAGCCACAAAAGAGAAAGCACGCTGTCTTGTAGGAACAAACCTCATGGTAATGAGAATAAACTTTTTCCAGAATAAAGTAGAAAATGACAAAGGGCTACTTTTTCAATTCAATGGATAGGGTACAAGCTATCCAGCCACAGGTCAATTCAAGTAAATCAAATGGAACAGAAAGCATATCTGAGAAGGATACACTTCTTAGGTGCTCCTGGGCAATAAAGGATGGTCCATGGAAAAAGTCTTCAGAAGATATGGTCAATAAGCAAAGAAGCACCCAAAGATAAGCATTAGGAGATCACAGGATACAGAATTTAGACACAGGGTGATGATTCTTTTGCTTAGGGTTGTCATCGCCTTCATATTTCCTGTATATGTTTACACCTGCCACGATTCTAAAAGAGAATCAGAGCTCTTACATTCAAAATGCAAAACCCACTCTACCCAGCTAGACGCAGCAGTCAGATAGAGGGCACTGGAATATGCAGGGCAGGGGGAAATGAACATTTGTTTATTTCTGGTTCTGAAGACCCAGACTGACTTTAAGGTCATCTTTAACTCTATTCTGCACATAGATTGAATGAGGTAAAAATAACAACAGTCTTCAAATCTAGTCTGAAAACTTTTTTTCTCTGAAATATGAACACATAGCCTTTCTGGTTAATTCACACAGTTCACTGTTTTGATGCTTTCAGATTCAGCAAGAGTTTTGTTGCTTTCTCCTTTCCATTTCTTACCTACAGAACATATATATTTTGTCCTAAATTTTGCTGTGAAAGGTGGTTCTTTTATTAAATGTTATATATTTGGAAGCCTTTGGGTATGCAGCATTTAGAACTCATGTATTTCTACACTAACTACATCTTTTTTCTCTCAATTGATGCATTTGGCAGCATATCTTTTGGAATGCTGTGGTACTTCATCACATTCTTAGACATTCAGTAGTCTTTTCTCAGTGGAATTAAAAAAAAAAAATGTAACAGCACTTGTCAGGCAAAAGATAATAACTTCATATGTGTAAATGAAAGCATGTTTATGTTATTTTCTTAACCAAAAGCTTGTCGGATTTCTCTAGACATACTCTGCATATATTGTGTAGCTTCGCCCTATCTTGCCTCTTGTGGTGAGGGACAGCTCTGACTCAAGCCAGGTAACTGTAATGGTGAAATGGTACACAACAAGAAAATGGACAGAGAGTACAAGAGCTTCAGTTCAAGAAATTCAGCCAATACTCTCAGTAGGCACAGAGCTTTTAAACATCATTTTCAGATGGCCTACCCAGGAAGAAAAAAAACATGACAAATCATCATGAGAAAGCAGAATCACTTTAAAACTTTAGAAAGTCACATTGTACAGAGAAGGTTATAAAATTATAAAATTATTTCTTTCATTTGTTACACTCATTGTACTCTCCTGCCTCTCTCTAATCAGTCCCCTCTCCCCAGATCCAGGGATGTTGGAGGTTATAAGTACTTCATACAGGTCACATGAAAAATATTGTCTTCAACTGAGGTTCAAATCAGAAGCATTAGGGAATAAGTGGCTCAGTATAGTTGATCTTCTGAAGAGACAGTCAACTCATTTATTCAAAAATCAATTTTGTTGCCAGTCCTGTTTAATTTTTAAAGATTACATATTAGGACTCCTACTGAAATGTAATTGGGTAGAATAAACTGTGTGTTTTAAATATTAGAAACAATCCCACTTTCTAATTAAAACACAAATTTCAGATAGATATTTTTAGTTTGGATATTTTTAGTTTTTGTTTTTTTTTTTTCTCTTTCTGGCATGTCTGAGATGTTCTGGATTAATTTAAAATCACAATACTAGCTGTGCCCAGTTCAAAGCTAGAGAAATGAAAATGAAAACTTATATTTGCACTGTCATGATTTTTTTATATTTGTTTGACAGAATAGTTTAAGTAAGGGAAGGTGTTCTGTTACTGAGACATATGGAAGTATCCACATGTTGTGGGGCAGACAGGAATTTCAGACCATCAGAGCCTATCAATATTTGTAACTCAAGATGGAAAAGCAGAAGCCCTGTCAAGTATCTCCAGGCTTGTACACGCCAGGTACTTTAATGTAGGTACACTTCCTCTATTTATATAACAGTCTGTTTTAGAACATTATCACAGTAGAGGTACATGATATAGTCTGTGGTTACTCATGCAGAAGTAGTAAGAACTAAACTAAAGCACAAGCATCATCTCTGCACACAACTCTTATGCTATCACGCTATTCAAAATTAACTAAGTCAAAATGAATGTTTTAGGATCAACAACCATTAGTTTGCTGAAGCTAGAAGTACCAAAGCTGTGCTCAGAAAAAGCTATGAGAGGAAAGGTATTTTCCTTTTGTGTTTATTGGATTTTTATTTATTAATTATTTATTTATTTTAATGCATTCAGGTCAGCAGCGTAGAAAAAAGATTGAGTGGCCCATTAGTCTTCTACTTGCACAAGGAAGTTTCAGTCAGATTCTGACCTCATTTGAGATCCTGATAAAGTCATTTTTACTAACAGATTTTTACAAGCACATAGTTCTTGTAGAATAAGGAATAAGAAACACAGTGAACAGTGAAATAACTCGGCAAGTAATGAACCAAACTAAGCTGATATACTTGTAATTGCATTACGTAGACACAGCAGTGGTATAGCAACACACCTCTGAAGAAGAATAGTAGAGCAAAATTGGCAGAAAAAGGTAATCTCTCTGCTTAGACCATTAGAGTTGCAAAAGCAACAAAACGACTGACAAGCTTTCTTGTTCTAAGATTTTCTGTAATTACATCACTTGATTTAAAATGAGATACAACCTTTCTCTTCATGCTTGAACATGCGTGGGGCACTTCACACACTTGCTGTCCCAGTCAGAAACAGCTCCTCTGAAAACTGATGGTATTACTACATTAGCCATAGAAAGAAACAAAAAGAATGTGTGAAGTTTTGTTGCCTCCATTTCTGAATGGTCATGTTCATAACAATTTTAATTTTCTAGTTCTTTTAAGTGTGTCATCGAGAGAGGGTCAAATTGGAAGAGCTACCATTAGTAGAATGAATGACATAGCAGTTATAGTGGACAATAAGTAAAGAAAGTTACTGTTTTAACTGTACAATAGTCTGTAGCCATACTGATGTAACAAACATTAAATGAACAATCCCTGTCCCTTTGGAGCTGTTCTCTGATCGTGCAATACATCAAAAGACACTTAATTAGTATAATTATTCTAATAATTAAAATTCATGAAAAATCTAGACAATTAATGATTGCTCTGAGATGCAGCAGACACCAGATGCACATAATTAGTGCAGGCATAGATTTATCCTGTAACAACTACAAAAGGCATTGTGCACAGCATTAATAATGGAGGCTGCTCAAGTAGCAAGTAACCCACCCAGAACAAACACAAACACACACACAAAGCACAGTGAAAATGAGATTTTGCATAGTTCTTAGGCATTTTAAACTTTATATAAGATTAACTTCAGAGAAGATACCAGAGACATCATTTTGAATTATCTAGTGATAAGAATTCATATGTTCTTCAACCGTACATGCAAAATATATTTTAAAAAATGAATGAACTATGAGGAATTAGACCTAATTACTCTTTCTAGCCCTCTAAATTCCCAAAGATCATTTTCATCAGACAGTAAGTTTCTTTTTAAAGGCCTTGTCTTCGGGAGTACTAAAAGTATGGTTCTAATTCAAATTTGTAAATATAAGTCAACACCAACTAAAATCCCTGTTAGTGGTTCCATGTTTTCTCCCCCTGATCTACTAATATAACTTCTCTCCACTAACATTTTATTCGATGTTAGGAAAACCACAAGTAAGTTTATGTTAGCAGCCACGTTACAAACAGCCTTTTCTGCTAGGCTTGGCCAGTGAGGTCTGTAAATACATTTATCACCAGAACTATTTTGCACAAGGTAAGCAATCAAAAACTTAAGAGGACTCTTCTTATTTTTGGTAGGGTGGTAATATTAAACTATATTTAATGTCCTTTATATGTCAAATTCTGTAAGACTGCGAAAATTATTTCTGTTCTTGTAATGCACTGAACTCATGTTAAGGAAATACTTTATCAGTGCAAAGAGCATTTATTTAACAGTTATAATTATCTCAGAACACAAATGAATCATTTCACATTGTTCTAGAAGACTTCAAAGTCAACAAGCAATCACTAAAGGAATTCAGAAAAGTTATTGCACCTTTTAAGCCTATTATACAGTTGGTTTTTACATACTGTGAAACTTTTTGTTGTGCATTATTTGGCTACTCTCTTTTCATTTGTTAAATTAGGTTGTGTTATCCTGTAATAAAATCTGACAGTATATGACAACATGTTGCTCTAAGTTTCGTGTAGACCTTGCAATTTATCCAGACCTGCTGCAGTGAGCAATACATCAAATGACAAATTTCACTGTAAAATACTGGTACCACAAAGACTTGGGAATTCTTCTATCTTATTTCCTTCCTCTATCCAAATATATATATATATATATATTAGGTTAGCAAGAAAGAAAATGGTACCCAGAAGGAAGCAGAAGAAATACACAATCTAGTCAGTAAAGCAGGTTATTCCAGGACAGCACTGGGAGTGAAACACACCGACACAGTGTTCACATTACTCTGCATTCTCTTGGTTGTCAAACTAAACACAGTCAGAGGTAGCTCAAATCTTCAGGAGCTCCCCTGCAGACAGGAAAGATCTGAAGCCTCCATCTCAGACTATTCAACTCTTCATTAGTACAGCACTACCCTCCAAATCCCATGCAGAGAAAAAAAACACCCTTGGCAGTTCCCTTATTTTTCCAGGAGAAAAAAAAAAAAAAAAAAAAGGGTCATTTTGCATGCAATGGTTCCTCATTCTCCACCTGACAGGCTTCACAGGAATGCTGATGTTCAATTGAGAAGAAAAATATTTCCCTATGAAAATATTAGGAGATGGTGTTCTAATGTCATAATGCATTGGCCAATCTGTCAGGATAGCTGGTTTCCTGAAAATCAGCACAGTATAGATTTTTCCATAAATTGTGTGGCTTTGAAATTATTAATAGATAACTAATTTCAGCCTCTCCTTCCTTCTCCTACTTTGCTTTTTAGCCCCGCACACCCATGCAGTAGATTCACACCGCTTGCCAGCTAATGCAGACCCTTACCCTTGTCTGTGACAGATCTCCACTCACCCTGCAGCTCGTGTTAATGAGAAACATAAGTTGCAAATCAAGGCATCAAAAGAGCAGTTTTCTCAGAACACTATCCTGTAAGGGGTCTCTGAAGCAGCTTTCCCTCTGGGTTTCAATAACCTCAACTAAAGTAAAATTCCTCCAGTTCAACTTGCAACAGCAGAAACATCACAGTTTTGGACAAGCCTTTTAGATAAAAACAGGCAAATGAACCCCACGTGACTAGATCAGGACTTCTCCAATGACCAAGAGCTCTATTCCATCACATCCAATTTCCAGGGTCCTACCTAGAAAGATTTAAAGGGCATCCATGGCTTGACTGTGGCTTAGTCCTCGAGTATGACTCAGAAGCCAAGAATTTCTCTTCTCCGTTTCCATTTCCTGCTTCATTTTGGCAGACCAGCATGGAGTCCCTGCAGAACTGCTCTACATATATCATGTACTGCTACTCTGACCACTTAAAATTTTTCTTTCCCTTCAGGGATTCGCCTGCACTCCCTTCACAGTAAATTCTTTCAAATAACTATATGGTTCAGGTGGGGAGGATTGTCTACTTTTTAAAAAATAAAAAGCAATTCAAGGCAAAGAGTAATTTTATAAGGCTAGGATCATGAGTCAGCTGAGGAAGGTTACAGAATATTCTGGTGTTCACAAACAGTGTGGGCTGGCTCCCAGTGGCAAGACCACTCAGCTGCTCACTGCTCATCTAAGAACAATAGTAGGGTTGCTGAAGCAGACTGGGGGGGGAGCAGGGGGGTAGAATAAATAATAACAATAATAATTCTGAACCATCATCTACTTTCTGAGCCTCCAAATCTGCCAAACAGAAGTGCTGGTCAGTTCCATCCACCAGCTGGATCAGTTCTTTTCTGATTTTCAAAAAAAAAATAAAAAAAATTCTGGGCCAATCTCTAATGAAAGTCATTAATATTCCCTATGTGAAAAGGTTTCAGGATGAAACATTTCACAACACAGGAACAAAGACTGAGGAAATTGTGTTAGAAAGTGATTGGTTTGCGCTTTACCTTTCCACTAGTTACCAGCTGGCCTGTACATAGTGGGCTTCAGGCCCCTGCAATGCCTGGGTAAGGAAAACCAGCCCTGAAAAGAAGGGGCAGTTGTAAGACTGTCTCCCAGAAGCTTGTACAATTTACATACAGGTGCTATTCTTCTACTTCTAGCCCTGTCCAAAGAACAGGTGTACCAACCCAGACTGCTTCTTGTCCTTCATCCCAGTTATTTGCAGAAGCATAGAGACGTGCTCCAGTGATGTAAATTGTGGGATCTCAAATGTCTGGGGTTTTGCCATGTTAGCCTGTTCCTAGCCTTATGTAGTATTCACCAAGGCTCCCAGTGCAAGTCATACAAATAGTTCTGTTCCTAACAAAAGTATTGTGCCAACGATATTTTAATGCTGTAGACCTTGAGAACTTGAAGTGCTTTAGTAAATGATTAGGCAACTCCCTACACACTTAGAAAACACCCAATATTACAGGGTTTGATCCATGTTCCTGCAGGAGTTACTGAGACCCAATATGTGATGTGGAGTATGAAGTATCTGGGAACCACAGTATATTATCTTCCAATTCAGGAAACTACTGTGAAGAAGCAAAAATTACTTCTTTACAGTTTTGTCACTACTTCATTTGACTTTTCCTTTCTTATAGCAACACCTACCAAGGGACTCTTACTTCAATTAGCACTGAATGAGGCTATAACCATAATCAATATGGATCTAATCAGTGAAAATAAAGGCAAGCTCCCCATGTTTACAGAGCATGATATCAGTGAAAATGTCATATCCAGACATATATAGATACTTACAAATATCATTATAAAAATCAGCAGCAACTCTTAATGAACATTTGTAACTTTTACCACAGCCTCATCTCAGGAGACAAAGCCTCCTTTCTGTGAGCTCACCTTTTGACTATGATCACCCAGCTAGAGGTATTTCCACTTCAGAGTCAACATGTGCAAGCTTTTATCTTTCAATTATTTTGAAAGATCTCATCAGCACACTTATTATTCAAAGCCTGCCCCTTTGAAGCTTCCCATTTGGAAAGCCAAGGGTGCAGCAAGTGTTGTGTGGTTCCAACAGAAACATTGCTTTGACGTTTGTATGAGACCTGTGGTTTTGTCCCAACTGTCCTCACAAAGTATTGCACGTTCTACTTCTCAATTACATTCAGTATTATGCTTAAAATGGCTTTTATGGCTTTCAAAAGCACTTCCAATTGATGCTATGGCCTGAGTTTATGGGTTCACATTAGTTAAATTATTTCTTTCTTCTCCTTTTTAAACATAGCATCAGACAATGTGCTAATCTATCTGCCTTGCACAGAACTGTGTAACAAAGGCACTGATGTTCTCAAGGAAGACCTCACTTTGTTCTGTTGAAGGATCCACACAACAGATAGAAAATATTCAGTCCATTTAATGTTGGAACAAATTCAGAGAGGGATTTACTACCCCAGCTCCCCATCTGAATATGAGCCAGCAGTGTGCTCAGGTGGCCAAGGCCAACAGCATCCTGGCTTGTATCAGAAATATTGTGGCCAGCACGACAAGGATAGTGATCGTCGATTTGTACTCGGCTCTGGTGGGGCCATACCTCAAGTACTGTGTTCAGCTTTGAGCCCCTCACTACAAGAAGGACATGGAGGTGCTCAAGCATGTCCAAAGAAGGGCAAAAAAAATGATGAAAGGTCTAGAGAACAAGACTTATGTGAAGCAGCTGAGATAGTTGGGGTTGTTTAGTTTGGACAAAAGAAGTCTCAGGGGAGACTTTATCTCTCTCTACATTTATCTTAAAATGAGGCTATAGCAAGGTGGGAAGTGGTCTCTTCTCCCAAGCACCAAGAGGTAAGGCAAGAGGAAATGGCCTTAAGTTGTACCAGCAAAGGTTTAGATTGAATATTAGGAAAAATTTCTTCACTGAAGGGGCTGTGAAGTATTGGAACGGCCTGCCCAGGGAAGTGCTTTAGTCACCATCCCTGGAGGTCTTCAAAAGATTTGTATGTGTGGTGCTTAGGGACGTGGTTTAATGGGGGACTTGGCAGTGTTAGGTTAACGGTTGAATTTGATGATCTTAGAGGTCTTTTCCAATCTAAATGATTCTATGAATTCATAAATTCTATAAACCAAATGGATGAACAATAGTTTATGGAATAACTGAACTATCTCTATGACTGAGTCATTACTCACATTCCAGGAACTATATTAGATTGCTACTGCTTGTAATAACATGTCTCCATGTTCTACCTAACGGGCACTTTTTAACATGGGCTGACAAAGGTCAAACATCTTTCAATTATCTGTGTATATACCTTCCTTATTCAGTGATTAAACCCAGATGGACTACCATGTAACTCAAAAATGGAGAATTCCCCCCTATCTTGCAACATTCCCAAACATCCTACTTGCAGCTTCTGAAGTCTATTTTTTTTCTGAGTATGAGGATTACTGCTGACATTGAGATCTTGCTTTTAGGTGCACTTCTTGAGAGGACATGATTTTCTCTGTTTTACAGATGTGTGTGAATGCACTGGAGGGAAGGGGTGCCATCCAGAAGGACCCTGACAGGCTTGAGAGATGGGCTTTTGCAAACCTCATGAGGTTCGGCAAGGCCAAGTGCAAGGTTGAGGAAGTTGGGGTTGTTCAGTCTGAAGAAGAAAGGCTCTGGGGAAACCTCATTGCAGCCTTCCAGTACCTAAAGGGGGGCCTACAGGATAGCTGGGAAGGGACTCTCTTTCACAGAGTATAGAACAAAGAGCAATGGCTTTAAACTAAATAGGGTAGATTTAGATTACATATTAGGAAGAAATGTGAAGGTGGTGAGGCACTGGAACAGGATACCCAGAGAAGCTGTGGATGTCCCATCCCTGAAAGTGTTCAAGTCCAGGCTGGATGGGACTTCAAGCAACCCGGTCCAGTGGGAGGTGTCCCTGCCCACAGCATGGGAGTTGGAACTGGATGATCTTTAAGGTCTCTTCCAGCCCAAACCATTCTACGATTCTATGATACAAGCCATAAACTGGATCACAGAAAGAAGAATTAAACTGCTCTGTGTTTTTGCTGCAGATCCACAGCAAAGCCTGGGACAAAACAACTGACCTGCCAATCTCCCATCCACTTAACAATAAGGAAAATAACCATGAATTAACATCTAGCTGAAGACTTAAGCATTATTTATTTCATCTGCTGACTTAAGGCATGATCCTGCTCCAACAGAAATTAATGGTAAACTCCCATTGAGTTCAGTGAGAGAAAGATTAAATTCCAGGTTTCTTTCCTCCCACCAGCTTTCCTAGAAGAGCCAACAAATCATGGAAGTTTAATGACTATCTTTTTCTTAGAAAAATGGTGGAAAAAAAAAGCACACAATTGTCACACTGCATTTTTTTCCCCATTCCTTGAGAAGGTTTCTTTCTGACTTTTGTACTTGGAATATTCAACAGGGACAAAATTACAAAAATTTGTTGAAGCAGACATTTTTGTGTTTAGGATACTTTTAAAATCTCATTAACTGGGCTGAGAACTGCTTTTCTCCCCTGTTCTCACTCCCCTTTCCTCCCTGCCTCTTCAGACTAATCTATACAAGTGTGACAGGGACTGCCAGTATGGAACATCCCACCAACCTTAACAATTAGCAACCATGATCAACCACTTCATAAAATTATGTGAGTCAACTAGAAACTGGTTGTTTTTCTTAACCGAGTCAATCTGCTAAACAGTTTAAGTCATGAATCCATACAAAACAGTACAAAAACAAATTCATTTGGATGAAATCTTGGTTTGTGCCTGATTATTTTTTTATGGTTTCTAACAGAATAGAAATTCTTTGCTATCATTATATTAAGCTGCTTGCAGACTCTCCAGTGCATACTGATTAACAGAGGGCAACTCTTCACTTACTGGTGAAGTTTACCACAGGAATCTCTTGTCAATATAGCCCCATTAGCAACATGTATACACTATACCATTCCCAACTTTTTTCAGACAGCTAATACGACCAAAACAAAGTCAGTATCAAGTCACAGGTGACACTAATTTAATTCTTGACATAAGCTACAATCAGACTTTTTCAAATCATTCTTGCAATCAGCCCATACTCCCCACATCTGGTGGAGCACAAATTCAAGCATCTGAGATACCAGGATGCCAGCTCTACTCTGTGTATCAATTCCCTTGGTACATTTATAAAGAATGCTGTGTACAGTGGGAAAGCGTACCTATCAAACAAAATAGAAGCAAGCATATCAGACCGAATTGATATTACCAAACACACTGCTAAACAAACAAGACACTTTTTAACCTTAGGCTGAACTTTGGCAGAATGAGATCAGCATAGAAATTCATTCTTTCCATAATTATTTTGTCTTAAAAAATAATGTGTCAATGGATTTCTCTGGCCAATTTGCTCATTATTGAGATAGCATGTTCCATTTTCTGTCCCCAGATAGTCCTATAAGCTTAATTTAAGTGATTTGTGAACCTTTTGCATACTCAATCTGTCCCACAAAGCTAAGAACTTTCAACTCTACCTTTCAAATAAATCAACATGAAATAATTTTAAAATACACAGATCAAACAAAAGACGTAGACGAAAAATTGTGGTGATGGAATAATAAACATGCAGAGAAAGTGCACTGAGGAAACAAAGAAAAACCCGAAGAAAGAAAAAAGAAAGAAGCCAACAGAAAACACATGAGGATAGCAGAGACATGACTCACTGGAGTCATGAGTCTTGAATGAGTGCAGAGACCTGTGCAGGTAACCTGCAAAAAATCTGACCACAAAAAGACCTTTACTACACTGAATACATTGAAATACCTTTTATAAGTAGGATAATAAAGCAAAGGTTTGCCTCCTAAAACTTCATTCAACTCCCACGACCATCTGTGGGAACTCATTCTCAGGGAACATGACTGGTACAAGGTACAATAATAAAACATACCTCCGTTCACAGATTGAGGGAAGAGTATATGATATTTTTCACTTTTTTACTGCAATGAGCAAGTACTGGGGAGGTACATTCTCACTTAGACCAATAAGAGCATGTAAGGCAGGCAAAGTGTCACACCTCGCAGGTATCTATCCATGCGAAAGCTACTCAGAGACAGTATCAAAGACCAGGTTAATTTGTCTTTACCAGATCATACATTCTGTTAGACTTCTAAATTTGTGATCTGATTAGTGCATGTTGAAAGTTTTATTTTGTTTGGACTTAGGCTGGGAAGGGATTAAGGATTTAAATTCTCCCTGAAGGCAATAGGAGGAAAGGGAATTGGCAATAGAGAATCACTAGTTTCAGCAGCAATTAAAGATGGGCTTGAATCTGTTATCTCATTGTACTCCTGGTTAGGAGTGATCTGAAATCATTGTGGCTTGGTAGTATTTCACTACTTTGATAGTCTTGAAGGAAAAATTTCAAACAAACCCTGCTACATTCATCACCAAGGTGCAAGGGAGGCCAACTGACTCACAAAGAACTCCAGCCACTACCTCTGCTAATGCTGCCACATCAACCCAGGGTTGAAGCTCAAAGTTGAGCTCAGTTCCAGACACCAATACCGTATACTGATTCACAATCTGACTCTACTCTCACTTGCCTAAGATGCTCAAGTCTGTTTCATGCCTCAGGCTGTTGTTCCAATTGGTTGTAAGCAGGACTTGTTCAAGCACTTATTTCCCCCCACACACACACAAATAGCCTAAACTAAATCCCAAGCATCATGCTCAGTATTCTGACAGATGCTGAGGTGAGCTCCATTAGGTAATAGATTAGCTATCTGCTGTAACAAGAGAGTTCCTTGGTGCCTGGCTCATTTACTACAACGAAAAGTCCCTCTTATAGGGAGAGGAAAGCTGGCCTTTAGGCATCTGGAACTGACTTTTTCTGTGCAGCAGAAATATACAACATTTAAATACACATCACCATTTGCAGATTACAGGGCAGGTTAACCCTACCCCAGACTGGAAGGGCTATAGATTACAGTAAAGCTCCCTTCAAGCCATGGTACCAATTTCACTTCCAGACAAACCAAAACAAAAGGAAAGCTTTTGTGCTTAACTTTTTCTCACAGAATAAATCTTATGTCTATTCTGAAGTAAAGTGCCTTTATCATATCTACATATTTAAACATCATTTTGAATTTATATATACAACAACTTTTTGTTCACAAAAGGTGCTGACATTTTCAAAAACCTACCATATCACAAATGATTTTGCCCATTTACAATTCAGTGCAATTTTTATTCATCTCATTCCACTGCATTTATCTGTATTTCTAGCTTCCTTGCAATATCACATATATCAGAAATGTTCTAAAATCACCGAATAAAAATCATGCATGATTCATAAACAAGGTAGCACTGCAGCTGGTCTCAGAGACCTCGGGAGACACTATGAAAGAATAGCTAAATAGCTGAATTAGGTGCTTTGCTTATAAAACATATCTACTGACATTCACAGAAAGTCTGGAGAACTACAAAATCCAGTTCAACTAAAGTAATGGTGAGTTGCACTTACAGTTTCTAGTTTATTAAGCACTAAGACAAACTAACCTAGTATAAGCAACACCTCAGCACACTAACATTTCCCTGCCTGCGCTTTGATCTCATTCTGTAACACAGACTGGCCACTGTGTACATGATAACTACGAAAGTATCCAGTCTAGGCATATGTTTACAATTAAATCTTCAAAATAAAAAGAAGATACATGAATATACACCCTCTGGGGCATGAAAGTGACAAAAGTAGAAAAACACTGCTCAAGTCCAAAGAGCTACACTGGTCTACATAATAAACAGTGTATTTTTCAATCCAAAATATCTTTTCTATTTATTTTGGTGAAAAGAAAGGAAAGAAAAATATTTTAAGGAAATCAAAAATACCTGGCACCACTGTACAAATGTTTGTTTGAGAAATGACATAACACAGGATTTTTTCAAAAATGTATACCTCTGAGATGACTGGTTAAAGATCGAAGACTTATGCTTGGAATTCCTTTTTACACTTACCACAAAAACATCCATTTCTGCAGAGCAAACAAAAGGCCAACATGACAAGATTGTGGCATTAAGTTACATATAATTGACATTATCTGGCTTGGCTTCAACAAAGCTACAAAGCAGAGATGTCACGTGGTAAAGAAAAGTAGGCAAAAAGTGAAAATTTCTTGACATAGCCAATAGCATTCTTTAACCAAGGGTATTATGATCATTATGAGATAATGAGTCTGAGCCTGTATTTTGCAGTGTAACACTTCAGGGAGACACAAATACTCTCTGCTCCTATCACATGATGTCAGACTGCAGCAAGAAGATGCCACAGCCAACTGGGGAGGCACTCCAGCCTATTACCCGCCCTAGTTTTAGTAATATTACAGCACTGTGTGGTCACTTATCAGTAGCTCTGTAGAACAGTGTTTTCTTAGTACATTACTTATGACTGATGGGTTAATCTGGGCTGTGAGTTTATTCAAAAAAGTTGTTATCCTTCCATGCTACAGCAACTCAACACGTGGGGAAGAAAACACACTTAAAGAGAGCAACATCCTCGTGATGTGGATTCGTCCAGTGAAACAAATAAAAAAAAATCCAGCAATGTGACTGAAAACACAACTTGCAAATGCCTGGCTACAATTACTTGCTCCCTCTTGTGTGCAAAACTGCTCTCACGAGGTAAGCCTGTAAAGGTAATATTCCAGCCTGAGATTTGGATAAGACTGCCTTCCAGTTATTGCTTCCAACATCACAATCTTGCACTGATTTGCTCAATGATTTAAACAGGCACAGTGAAGTCAGGGAAAATACATGGAAGAACATTATTATGCCTATGGCTATGAGGCCATGCACCGTTTACAAAGTAATGAAAATCACTAGTGGTACTACCTCTGCTGAGAAGCTTCACAATAAGTAAGAGGGACACTGTCATTAGCACCAATGACTAATTCAAAGGAACTGCTGTATGCGGAAGTGGGAAGCTTTAATTTGTCTCTCAGACATTCGTGTTTGGGAAAGTGAGAAACTCCCAAACAAACCAGAGGGGAAGCAGGGGAAATTTCTGCAAATCAGAAGGAGTTCTCACAAAGCCTGATGCAGGAAAGAATTGAGATTTCATGTGTTAAGACAGTATGTGAATCTAAACAAAGGCAGAGAAGGCAAGCTGAGCTGGAAAGTCTTTTTCTTGTCATTCTGACCTTCGTTCATGGCCCCTGCCAGATTTAAATGCAAATACACATGATAAATAAAAACATTGAAAGCCATACAAATATGTTGGAAATACAACATCATTCACCACTGCTTCATACTTAAAAACTGTGGTGTAAATGGAGAAATATCAACCATCAGTAGAGTAAGCCCTGACCTCTCCCACTAAAATATTCCTACTATAGGCAGCATTCAATGCTTTACGACTTTAATCAGCCATTGTTGAATTAAAGCAATTTCTCTAAGATCAAAAGGCTTTGCAATAACAATCGGAGTACAACACAGACAAAAATGGAATTTTCACTTCAGTTTTGCAACACAACAACCTTCAACATGGTGCAATACCTCATTTAGAGAAAGAAAAATAAGTGTAATAAAACTGAAAAGCCACACTGAGAATTCTAGAAATCCCGATGGAAATGAATAACTTTACACTTGGCAATTTACCAAAGTCACTGGTACTACATGCATTCTCAGAAGCTGTGCTTTGTTTAATCATCACATTCAGAATTATGGAGGGAAATGTACTTCTTGCCTTTACCTAGCTTGTCTTCGGTTACAGTGCATTGTGGAGTAAAAACCTATTTTCCACAGGTTAAAAAAAGAATTTACATTTCCAATGGTAGTTAAAACAATCTGAACCTTATCACCCTTGGAAGTTGTACGATCTTACTTACTTTAAAGCTAAAACAATAACACCATATGGCTTTTACATTTGATATCTCACATATTTTCATAATTGATGCAAAGCTCTTAAATCCACAACTAATCACTCACATCGCTTATTGGTGAAGTCACTGAACGCTATAAATATAGCGCATGTTAGTGTCTGTAATTACAGTGATTGCATGTGTCCTACTCAGGGACAAACAGCTAAAAGCAAAATTGCCTTGGCTATAAACTGACTGGCAACTCTGTTCCCCCATAAAAACCTGTATTATGGTTTTAATTTCAATACATTTTACTGCCCACTCTACTTCTGCATCTAATCATGACTGTAAAGATGGCTTTAAAAATTCACACAACTTGGTTAAATTGAAAGAGGTTTAGATTTTCAGACTTGGGGAACAGATGCACACAGGTATGTAATCTACTCAATGGAAATTGAACATGTGCAGGTTTTACACCTTGAAAAATGCAGTCAAAGAGCAAAAAGTCCAAAGGAAGAGAGGTACAGTACCTCTTAGTTCACAATATAGAGCCAGCTCATGTTGCGTGTCAACAGGCATTAGCAACCTGTTGATGCAGCTATTCCTGGAATTTGAACCTTCCTCCAGCTGATAAGATGCCAGGTAATACTACCACAAGCACAGGTAGTATTTCTGGAGGCACAAAGATGCTTAAGATCCACCAGAAAATCCAGTGATCTACATACTCATGAAGGCAGTAAGTTTATGCACATGCTAAAGACATGCTCAGAAGCATATTGTAGGATGTCTATCTGACATACTCCTGTGCTGTAATTAACTGTTCACTGAAGACTGCTGTCTATAGCCTGAGGTCTTTTGGAAACAAAGCTGAGAGTTAAAACAATACACTCGATTGCACACCAGCAGTATCATGTTCTGTTAATTAAAACTGAGAGGAGAAAAGAACCGCTCTGGTGCAAGGCCAAGCGTGTTCAGTTACTGGTTACTTTCATTGCATGTCAGGAAGAATCCCTTTCCACAAACAGGTCCCACAAAGCTAGATCCATGAAATACCCAAGCAAAGGTCCATGGCACAGGATGTCAAAGTTATTTTTAGAAGTATACATCACCAACACAGGTTAGAAAAAAGAGCCATTATTTCATCATAGCCTAGCAAACACTCCAAATACCAAGTTTAAAAGCCAAATGAGAAAATCCAAATACATATTCAAAGGACAACTTACAGAAGTATGCAGCAGATGGGCTAAAACAGTAAATGTGCATTATAGGAAAAGCAGTAAGAGCTTGCAAGGTGTGCTGAACAAAGGACAGTAATTATATCCTATAGCAGATTTACTGAAAGCAACCTTAAGTTGTGCCCAGTGAATATACCAAGTAATTGTTTTGGCAACCACTACAGCATCCTCTTCTGACTTCCTCACAAATGGCAGTCTAGAATCCTACTCAACACTGTGTTTCTCTCTAGTGACATTTCACACTTCGTGATATTTCATAACAACTGTGGGCATTCCTTCTGCAATAAATGGGCCATAACACAATTGGCTTGGATTTACTTGCATGTGCTTTACTTGTACGGTGTGCACTGAGCCTAAAAACTGGAAAATCAGAGAGAAAAATATCACAAAGCAAAAGATACCTCGACCTTCCAATGCATCTCCTTCTTAGTATGACATTTTTCAGCTTTTAGCATGGATGACTTAGTCTGTAATCCAATGTCTATTTATAGTGATTTTGTGTACCTAACATACCCAGACAGCACAACCACATTTATATCAATCTACACAGAAATCACATTACAGTATTCAGGTCATTCTTTATGTTGCCTGTGGGAAGATTGGTTATACTTGATCCAGCAAAAACTATTTCAAGATAAAAGTTACCTCTTCAAAATTGTTATTTTTATTTTTTTTTAATTTCCTGGACTGATTCATTGTATCAAGCAACTGTGTCTTTTAAAAACAACTAACAAAACAAAATGAAAAAACACATGTTTGGGACTGCCTTAAAGCCAGATTTACCATCTCACAGAACCAGCCTTTCAGACAGACAAACCCAGGATTTCCAACTCAGCTTCATGGAATATACTGCCAAGCTCAAACAAGGCTCATTTCAGAGAAACTAAACAGATAGACTTGACTGAGAGTCTCTGATGACAAGCACAGTTATGAAGTTCCTTTGGAAAATAAAAAGTCTTTAAGACAATACAAGATTAGCAACTAAATTCTAGCTAAGCTTTACCATGTAAATTCAATTAGAAATAATGGACGTTGGGAGATGGGGGGAGGGGGGGTGGGCCTTGATGCATTAATGTGAGATGTTTGCCTACCTTAGCTAAACAGGGGTTACTAACACCATATAAAAACAAAAGTGCTATAGGTTAAGTGTAAGACAGATTGAAAATCTGAAAGAAAGCATTATTCATGTCATCTTGTGATGAGTGCATTATAAATACCATGGACTGGCAGGAAAGATGACAAAGAACATGCACTCTTGGCTGTCTAGACTAAGTTTGAGACTAACCATTCCTATATACTGCAAAAATGAAATTTCCCAAGAGCATTGGAAAAACACAGTTAAATTAAACAAAGTGATAATAAAAACAAATAGGATCATTCTGAACAGACAGAAGTGATTTCCAAATTTTATTTTACTATATTCCCACCCTAGCAGAATAGAAGAATAGTCTAAATCCCCATCCCAGCTGGAGATAAGAAGGGGCATGTGGGCCAGGGATCTCTTCATTCCCTTCAACGCTTTCAGTGCTTCTAGATTAAAAGACCAAACAGTAAGTGCCTCAAAATCCTCTTGAAGTTCATGTCTCACCCACAATCTGAGACATAACTAAATCTGGAGAAAATAAAATGATCTAGACATTATAGTGCATGACGGTTTGAAGCATGAGGGTTTCACTTCCATCTCAGAAACTGCTCTGTTATTAGAGTCTCGGCCTTTATCAGCTAGCTTTCCTGATTATTATTATTATTATTATTATTATTATTATTATTATTATTATTATTATTATTATTATAGTATTATATAATATTTATAATATATAAATAATTATAATATTATAATAATATTATATATTAATATTAATAATAATAATAATAATAATAATAATAATAATAAAATAAAATAAAATAAAATAAAATAAAATAAAACAAAACAGTTCTGTGCTATTGGTTCTTTTTAATGGACAGCGTCCATTACCACAAACATCTAGAGAACAAATAGAAGTATTAGAAACCATCTAATACCATCATCTTTTTATTCTATCTGTTTTGGAGCCTATCTGAATGAGTTTGCCAGTGTAATGGCCCAGTGTAATCTGATAGCTAGAAAACACCCAAACCATCTTTATTAAATTTAAAATCTGGCTGAGAATGTGTTTCCTTCTAGCATCACTGTAGGGTGGAACTAATGCACTCTGCAAGGAAAAAGAATTCTTGCCAGGCCTTGTTTAACACGCCTCTGCTCCATCACAGCAGCAGAAATGCAGCAATGCCCTGAACAGTCAAAGATTTTTGCTGTTTCAGTACTTGGCACCAGAGTCATTGGTCTAGTCTCACTGACGAGTGCTCCACAGAGTAGTTCCACTGAAAGTTCTGATATCAGACTAGAGTAGATGACTATAAGGTATATACAAGATCTATACACAATACAGCATTGCTCCTAGTTATACTGTGATAAGGAGGGCATCATCGTTCAAAAGTTTTTTAAAAATTTTTAAATTTTTAGGAAGATATCCAACTTTTCTTCAGAATGATATGAAGAATGCCCAGTAGCCAAGGGTATTCTCAGTCAGAAGTTGATGTTTAATTTAGCTGTTTGTAGGCTACATAGAAATCTTTCCCTTATATAAAAAAAAAAGTAGATAGGCAAGGGGAAAATGGCTGCCAGCCATCAGCACTTACTATTTCTATTAGAATCATACAGCACACAAATGGTTCATATTTTAGAGGACAAATGAATACCTTTATAAAACAGGCCTAGGAAATAAGTTCTAATGCTAAAATTGTTTATGGACTGTGTATAATGAAGATCAGACTCAGTTAAAAGAGGAAAAAAATCAAGGTTGCAGGCTTGGGATGGGGGAATGTTACAAGAAAAATATCATTTTTTTATTTTATTTTAAATGAAAGTCCTTCTTTTTCCAAAGGATTTCTCTCTCTTACTCCCAAAATGTCCTCATCTCTCAGCAGTATACATGAAATTTATGTATTTTAAAGCATTTTAAACCACTGAAGTGTTTGACATCAGATTCTTTAGGTACTGAATTCTATGTTTCAATCATGTAAACTGCTTAACCTAAGTTCCAAACAAGCTTTACAGGCTCATTTGTACAGCACCATTTCCAGTTCACATATCCAGGGGCTGCATAACCTGCCCAGTGGGCAATGGAGACTGAAATTCACAAACATATGGCAAAGAAAGTTAAAATTCATCTGGCTCCATGAACGCTCGTATGCTGTAATCATCAATAAAACTTAGCCTTTGAACAGGTACCACCACTACGTGAGTTTTCACAGGTTTTTCCTAATTATAAAAAAATATATATATGATAGTGTTTTCGGTCTTTGTTGGCACACACTGATGTATATTAGCAATAGCAGAAATCCAGTCAGGAATTATCTTTGATGGCTAAGTCAGCATTCTAGATCATTGAAGCATGCTGACCTCTTCAGAGCTCCTTAAGTTAGGTCAAAAAGCTTTGCTCAGCAAACACTATACAGCTTCAGCTACACACTTACTCATCCTTTCCTCATCATACCATGAACTAGTTAGCTCCTTCTTGCATGGCTCTCTGAAAATGCTCCCTACAGCTGGAGCTTTATTTTCTACCGCAAATCAATTCATTGCACTGCCATCACACATGGCTTCTGTTCTGATGACACTGAGCACGTTGTAAAGTTTTATTCATAGAGTTTTAGAGTATTCATCTAGTTTACTGTTGCTGATTTATTCACCTTGCTCTATATAAAATATCATGTACATGATTTCTTCCGTTTCTTCTGTATACACATTTACCACAAATGACCATTTATAGTTTTCTTGCCATGAGCTGAAGTCTTTCTTCCCTGCTATTTTCCCATTGATGAACCAAGTGATCTTTGATCTCCTTTTTCCTTCTGAAACAGAAGTTCATAAAGAAGTCTTCCCACTTCTCCCTCTTCCAACAGTTACTAATAAGAGATTTCTCAGCACTCACAAGTATTATCATTACTTCACATCATAACTGAGCTCCAAACTTATACGAATTAAAACCCAGGAATGTTCATTACTTGTCTGCCTATATTTGCCTGTAGAAAAAGTGGGGGAAGGAAAATTGTAAGAGTAGAAATTCATAGCACAGAAAAGGAAATGATAACTTGAGAACCAAAACAGTTGAGCCTACATCCTATCAAAAAGGTAAGTCAAATGCATTTAGGTGCAAATTTCACTTCAGTGTAATTGCTCCCCCGTCCACGACCTCATAACTTGGTTCATGAAGCATTTTCACCATCAGCACAACAACAGAAGTCCAACAAAAACTTAGTCTGATTATTTTAAGGTTGAAAGTTGTTCTTATTAGAAAGCTGGGCTGGGAATCTTGCTCCGTAGAGAGAGGAGTGTTTTAGAAGACCATTTGAAAAACTCTGAGAAGCAGAGAAGTTTTCAGGCACAAATGAAAAGATTCTGACCTCTCATGCTTGTCTGCTTTTTTTCAGTTTTATTACTCAAACTATTACCACCTCCTGCAAACTTGGCTTCCAGACCTACACATCTAGGTATATTCATTTATGCCTGTATGGACTGAACAGATTTACGCTAAATCTAGACTTACATACAAAAAGAGGATTGAGCCAAGTACATAATTTAGCCACCAATTTCATCATTGCTAAAGTTGGCCTTGTTCTAGCTTAAGCTTAAATAAGCAATGAATATATCATAATCGCTCAATAAATAAATGGAACTGTATTAAATTTTTGATGTATCAACATATTGTATAAAAACATTTAGTAGCAAAAACTTGCATGCTACCAAGGTTTTATTAATAGCTTTAGGCTCTAATGAACTTAGGATGTGGCTAAAAAAGAAGAAGCTGTAGTTTAGACTTACATGTTTTTATTTTTTTCAAACTAACGAAATTCAAACTTGAACCTTAATGTTGTAAATACTTACATTCTTCAAGTAACGTGTTCTAGAAACCAGTCTAATCACAAGCAGAAAACTAGGTATGTTGGAGATGAGGCCTAAAAAAATCAAATAAGTAAACCTAAAGAACAGTAATATAAGGGATTAAAAACATAGATCTCATAATACAATGGCTAGGGAAAGAAATCCTACAACACTAGTTCATACAAAGCTCACATCACAAGGAAAGCTGACAGTGTTTATTGTCATTTACTTTATAGAGCTGATTTACTATATATTCATTGTACGAACAAATTATTTAAACTGTTATAATGTTGTTTCAAGTTTCAGCTGTTGCCATTCAGATTCTTGTCCTTAGTTCTTCTTTAACAGTCACATGTTCTTTATCAGGGATAATTTTGTTAGCTAAGAAATAAAATTGTACTTTGAAAGCTTGATAGCAAAAGCATCACTTCCTGTAACATAAAACATAACTTAACCATTAACACACAAGTAAAATACCTAACTCATTTGGACATTCTGTCATGAAAGGAATAGATTAGCTCTTGGATCCTTAACTGAGCCCTAATAACTCCTTAGCAAATAGGCAATGATCAGTTTGTCAAAATGAGTTGTTCCTAAAATGTACTGACACTAACTACTTTATCTCACTGCCAGTGGCACTGATACAGTGAATCTGAAATGAAACCTGCAGCAGACTTTAAAAGCATACTTTCTATTCAAAAATACACTCCAAACACCTGTCATTAGATTAAATGTCATTTGCTACGTAACAGACAAGGCCTTCATCTAGTCCCACCTCCCTTTGGTTTCTTCTAAGGGTTGCAATACAGAGAATTTCTTTAAAGTACATGTTTCCAACAAGAAAATAAAAATGTTAATAAATAAAGTAAACCTGCAATAGGGCATTTCACAGTCGTACTATGATCCCTTGTAGTATTTGAATTGTTCCTGAGCTAACTAGAGTCCTGTGCTCAAGACACTGGACTTCTTAAGGATTGAGATACTGAGTAACTGTCCAACAACATGACTGGTGCCATCCTTGGCCAGCCACTGGTACAGCTCTAAAGGGAATTTTAGGAACAGTTGAAGTCAAATTTGGTAACCCATCATAAATATTACTGTATTATGAGCTCACAGCCTATAAATCCCTCCCAAGTGCCATATCCCTATGGGAAAGAGCATGCAAACTTCCATATGGTGGTGATATATCATGTGACTTTTTAAAAGGCATACTATAATTCGGATTTATTTACTGTTCTCTCTCTTCGTATCTGTAAACAAAGAAAAGCTTAAAAGGTTACATTCCTTCATATTCCTTGTTTTGTTATGTAAACCAAACTGAAAGTTTAGCCATGCAAATGTCTGTCATCTGCACTTTATTCGTGGTACTTTCTCTTTCTTCTTTAGAAAATTAAATCCCCAGATGTGCCTGACTAAATAAAAGAGGAGGCTGAATCATCTCACTTTTCTGTGAAAGTAACAGAAAAAAACAAGAGCTAAGAGTAAGGGGAGAATTTTGGAAACCAAAACAACTACAAAAAAATTAAAGCATGTTGAACATCAACCATATCCTAAACAGGTTTCTGGGTTTGCCATGACAAATAACAAAGCAAAAAGTAAACTAAAATGCCATTTACTTTTGATTTAATTCATACAAGCTTTAAGTCATGAGAATCATTTAAAGGACATCAAACAATTTGTACAATTGGTATCCAAGACAAGCCACGTATAAAAAGCTGTTTGAACATGTGTTAAGGAACAAAATCAATTTCTTCAAAGTTTTTTACTTTTTTCCCAGATCTCTAACAATAAATATATATTTAAATATTTTCATTTCATGCAGGAGCTGAAGGGCAGTGCAGGAAACTCTGCACTTGGCCTTGTCCTGCTGCACTGCAGGACAAGTAACCACCACTGGCCCAGAGCCTCCTGCACACAGATGTCAGGCTGGGGGGCAAGACAAGGCTCTGGCCCCAATGCCTCAGCAGCCGGAGGAGCAAGGCCAGGCCAGGCCAATCTTCAGCCTCAGTCAGAAGGCCAGGGGTCACCCAGGCCAAGGTCAAGCCAGAATGTCAAGTAAGAGTAAGATGGGTAGCCAAGCTGAGCTGCCTTGCAGTTCTGTGTTCTCCAAAACTCTTTTCAGAGGGCTGGCCGTGAGCACAGAGAGCTCAAGCCTCACAAGGGACAGTTGAGAAGGACATTTCAGGACCCGACACTTTTCATCCTCTACCATATTTCCCACAGGAAAGAGAACGTAGCATATAGGCTAGAGGAGTCACAGCCTCTTTAATTGGAAAAGTGAGTCTTCTGCTAAATCATACACAACCAGAGAGACTGCATGACTTTCCTGAATGTACACACACATAGACATCTAGCCTGACATCTAATTTTAGGTATTTACTAGGCTGAGACCCAGCGTTATCATAAGTACCACCTCATCCTTCTACTGCAAGAGAATCACCTGCTGACACCATCTAGACATATGGATGAGGCATTTTGCCCATACTGACTTGAAACCTTTATCTCACTTTTTTCCAGAATACTTTTTAAACACTCTGAACTTTTTGTAAAAACAAAGCTGAACATTTCTAAGTTTTCTACACTGATTTCTAGTGGTTTCACTCCTGCTTCAAAGGTCTGTAATTGAAATAGATTTGCTTGCTTGTACCCATCTCCCAGTGAATTTTTAGCCCACTGGCACAAAAAGATGTCTTACAGATACCTTAAGTATATTTCAAGTGAAGAAATCCTTCATTTAAACCCAGATGAGAGGAATAAAAAGTGGTAATAGGATCAATTCAGCATATTTCATGTATCATAACTGCTGTCAGATCATGGTTTAGCTGGGCTGGAGGGGGACATGGGGTACAGAATAAAAGCTTTGATTTGGTTGCCATAGAGTGTGCTTTCTCTGGAGAAAACAGATGAGCAGAACTTGATCCTGTTTCTCTTTGGGCACTTGGGAGCCAACTGTTCATTCTGCCCCTCCTTTGAAATTAATTAGGAATTTAACGTGAGGAACAAACAGGGGTTCCTTCATATAAACAGCTGGCCAGAGAGACACAAATCATGGCTGTCATGGGTCAGTTGACATGGAAAGAACATCCCTGGCAACTTGTTCCTTTTGCATGAAGGGAAGGGAGGAGTGTAACAATGGCCCTTAATTAGGTACAGATAGAGAATTTGCTTGTTTTTCTTTTCCATCCCTGGAGGTACAAGACAATAGAGTTCAGCCAATTTATTTTTTTTCCCCTCACTCAGATATGGTGGTTTGAAATAAAACTAGATGTTTTAAGTTACCAGTCTTGGACTAAGAGATTTTACAAGGAGTTATAATCTTTAAGAGACTGCAGAAAAAACTCCTGAAGACAAGAAAGATTGGAAAGTCCAAGAACTCTGACACTCAAGCTGCAGCAGTACACAGAGGACAGGGAAGACAATTCATGGCTATCTATTCCTCCACTCTGTCAGAGGTTACCATCCCCACAGAAGTGGCAGAACAGGTGGAGCATCTACTCCTCAGCTGAGCCAGTTCAGGCTGTCATATTAATGCAGTTGCCATCAGCTCCAGCTTACATTACTATGTGAGACTGAACTACAGCAGCAGAGAGCTCTGTCTGATTCATGATCCCTGGTGGAGTTAGCTGCAGTGGCTAAAGAGACTGCCTCCCCCACATCTCTTCAGCCAATGCAGCCACATCTCACAGGGACTGTGAATCAGAGTCTGGAGGGAATAGATTAGGAAAAAGAAGATATAAGACAGGAAATAGGGAAGAAGACGAAAGCGAATTAAGAAGGGCAGGAAAGGAAAGAGCATTAGTAGACAAACATTATTAACATGCCAAGAGGGAAAAAAGGGATAGAAATTTGTCAGGGTCTCTCAAAAGCCTAAATTTAGATGGGATAGGAAGCTGAGACTCCTCTAATCCATTAACCTCAAAGTTAGTGGTTACCTTCAAGCTTGATCTCAACAAAGAGCCAGTAACAAACGCTGTGAATCAGTTCCAATTATGGAATTGTATAAAATATGGTAAGAAAAGCAAGTTTAAAAGCTTCAGTCAGGAATTTGGATATTCCAAGCTCCATGGTGAAGGGGGGTTGCACCCTAAAGTGTTATTAATGTTAGCAAGGTCATACTGTATGGGCAAGTAAGAAGTATTCAAGTGATGCACAAGAGAAATTAGTGTCTCCAAAACACAGGGCAGCAGACAATCGTTTAGTAGGAAGAAAGACAAACTCCCCTCTTGTTTGAATTAATGAATGATAAATTAGCAGGCTTGGGGGAAGTCTTTCAATAAGAATGACTCGAAAAGTGTATACAGACCAAACACAGTAAAGGAATCCATCAGCTTCAGGCTCTATTCAGTGAATGTAACCTGAAATCATAAAGACTTAGTGAAAACCAGAGACCTTGGTTATAAACACTGCCAGGCATTTGCCAACTTGTCAGTTTAGTCATACAGAGTAAAGAAAACCATCAGATCCAAATTAAGTGCTACTTAGGGAATATGTTGGAAGTTTTTTTCTTTACTTTCTGTTCATCTGTATCTACAAGCTTGCATATGTGCCATCTGTTCAGGATTTGTAAATAAATACTTACTTTTAGCTTAACTTGGCTTTTGTTAGGAGTTCTTTCAAGGAAAATGGTTGAGCCCTAAACTTGGGTATGACCCTCCTAAAAAATTGTCTTTTAGATTTGTGAGGTGACCACCCAGCCCTACACACTCTGGTACATGCCTGTGGTTCTGTTTCAGGCTGTGCCTGAGAGCTGGCAAAGGATTTTGAATGAATATGTGCCTTTGGGTGACTACTGATGGCCAGGAAAGCTCTCAGGCATGCGGCAAGACAATGAGCCTGTATTTCAAGGGTCTCATGAGACATGTAACATTGATAAAAATTGAAACAACATGCTACAAAGGGGAGAGAAATATGGGATGTGCTGCTGCAGAGTGTAAAAAGTGTCCACGTCCTTGACAGAGCCAGAAGTTGGCCTAAAACTGAATCAGAAGAAATAGAACCAACCTGTGTTACTGTAGACAAAATTTAAGGATAGAAATGTGAAAATTGAAAGCAGAAAAATAATATTATTATTTAAAAAAAAAAAAAAAAAAAAAAAAACAGATGATAAATAAGCCACAGAGACATCACTAGAAGCAGAGCACAGAAGATGAATGGAACTGACAACCACCATCAGTTGGCTGAGATGAAAGGATGTAGCCAGAAGAATAGGAGCTGCTTTCCAACTCATAAAGCCTGTAATTCACAGCTGCGAAGAAGGATCCTTCTGCAGCTTTGTGCAGCTTCCACAAAGTACCAAGAGACTGCTGGGTGTCTGTTTTATTCTTCTAGCTGAAGGAAGAAACACTGTCCATTTTCAACACTGTAGACCAGGCCTCACATTAAATAACAATCTAGTTTAAAAAGTTTTATTAAGAAAAAAAATAATTATTCTAGTGATGAACAGCCAGAAACCCCAAGAGCTTCAAAGAACAGAACAATATAAGTTCTCTAGAAGCATTTGCTACATGGTACACCAGTGCCAAGAAGAGAATTGAGATCTTAGGTAGGAGATGATGCAATTATTATTCTCCTGAAATTAGTTTGGAGCAGGGTATGCAGAATTCTTAGGAAGCAGTTCTCTTACATGTGGAAATGATGACATGTTCAGGGGTAGTCTCTTGAAAGGAAGGTAAGAGAAACTTAGGAATAGTTACACATTCAGTCAGCACAATTAGCGCAACATAGGCAATCAGCTGCTCTGACTAGAGAGGACATCACAGAATGGGGCACGTGGTATCAATGGTATCAAGCTGCTGGGGAAAATAGAAAGCCCTGTACTGATGATAAGAACAGTTCTCCAATAGTAGGAAAGTAAATAGGGCCAGCAGAGGCAGGTGAAAAAAAGAGAAGGATGGAGAAGAAAAGAGAAGAAAGAGAAGAAAAAATCAAAGAGTAATGGAACAGAAGCCATGTAATGGGGAACAAAGCCTGGAAAAAACAGGAAAACGTCTTAAGAAAAATAATTCTAATCACCTTGGATACTCTGAATGAGGTATTCTGTTTTCTGCATGGCCAGTACTAAAGGAGAGCCAGTAAGCTCACTAGAGATGTGGGGTGGGCAGGAAGAGACAGGGAACTCTGCCAGAGAAGCCATGCTTGCCAGTTCTGCAGATAGGCGGAGGGATCCTTCACTTAAGCATAGCCTGGATCCAAGCAACTGCTTCTGTTGCAGCCGTGCTCTCTGCAGTCTCTGAAAGTTACTGTCACACAGTGTCATAACAAGGCACCAGCAAAAACCAGCATGAACCAGCACATTTCCTGGCTTAGTTGTTTTACTTGGACCCAGATAAGGTCTTTAAAGTATATTCCCATTTTGCCAGTATGCTATTGCAACAGCCACATTGGTTCTGCTCAGAAGGTGTACGTATGCTTAACCCATGCTGTATGCAAGCAACTAAACTGCTTCCAGGTGACCCCTACAGTCATAGTCAGATGTCACTCTCCCTAAGCTAACCTGCCAGCTCCACACTTTTATGTCTCCAAATCTCTTATAAAGTCAGTCCACGGTCTGGACAAATCACCACTAAAAGTCAACTGCGGTAAGAACTGAATGCTCACCTACCACCTCGTGCATACATCTTAAAGAGTATGAATGTTGGCAGGAAGTAGCTATTCTCTTTCTTCTGCTAGTTGCTGAATGGCATAATACAGTCTTGTTTCCCTTCCAAAAAGTGTCCATTGTTCTGACAGTGAATTTATTTCAACCAAGAAGTGACACTTTTGTACAAGAGAACCATAAGATTTGAGTGGTTCAGGGACATGGCTGGAAAAATACAATTCCTACTCAGTAAGCATTAGCCCTTTTCTACTTCTTTCCTTCCTAAAATTTACAGCCACTTCTATCCACCTTTCATCTGCTCAGGAAAAAAATACGGAAAGAGCCTTTTCGTATGTTCTTCACTTAAACAAAACCATGCTTTCACAGTCAAAGAGATTGATACCCTACTACCAAGATAATAGGTGAGTTGTGAGTCCAAAAGTTCCCCTGCTGTGTGCTTACCATTCATGGGTGGTCGAAGCTGTAACTGAGCTACCTCGCCATGGTGCAGCAAGAATTCAGAGATTTATTTTATGCAATTGGCATTCTATTTATACTTCTTGGTGCACTGTATCTCAGAGTGCATTACAGAGTATTTAGTCACCATGTACTGTACCTACAGCACAGTTTCACCACAGCCATTTAGCATATAAGAAGGGGAAAGATGGGAGAAAAAGAGGTGGTTTTATTCTGTAAAACTTAAATTTTAAACTTCTTATTTGATTACAAAACAGTTTAGTATTCTGATCATCTTCCTTTTACTTCTAACTCACATCAAAATCTTCTCACTCATTGCATCTTTTCTCTTCAGCATCCCAGTTATTTTTGTCTTGACTTTTGGAAAGATAACCCTTGTTTTCAGTCATAACACCCATGTAATTTACCCATGCCATAAGTTCTCTTCCCTTCTCCACTAATCATTTCTCTCATTTGCTCTGTGGCTATCCCTGTCCAGATAGGGACCACACAGGACCTGTTCTCTCTTCACGCAACCTCCACTTTTTCTGGAAAACACTAAGTTAATAGATTAGAAACATCCACAGTAGCTTCCTGTGCAACTTGTCTTTTAGTTTTGGCCTGTGAGCTAAACTGCAACTCCCCAAAGTAAAGCCTTCCTATCTGTGCCTTGTAACAAGCCAAGTACATTGTTAGTATTTGACAAATAACTGCTGCCTCCAAAGAACCGTCTTCCATCTCAATAGCTGGTCACTGAGAACTGCATAGCCCCAGGAATTCAGCCCAGAAGCTAGCCAGCAAAGTCTGGAAAATGCAAGCAAGCGTTTTGAAGAGAGCTCATATCTCTCTCAGTTGCTTCTGGAACCAGAAGCAAAAACACAGAGGAAAAACACATTAAAAGAACTGCAACCAGCCTGAAACCCTCATTCTTTCCACTCCTTATCTTGGCAAGTAAAAAGTATGATAGCTTGGCCTTTCTTCCAACCCATGGTTGCGGGCTCAAGGGTGAAGGAACATGCAAACTACAAACACGTATCAGTGGTTTATTTTGTGCATTTCCAACAAGGCACTTCAGCTTTTCTTTCATTTTCTGTAGGAATATAGGAAAATTCTCACTTAGTAGTACCAAACATAATGACAAATGAATGGCATATATAAATTCATAAAAGCCTAAATCAGAAGAATAAAAAGACAAGTATGACTTGCACACAGGAGATTTAAATCAATGAACTAAGTCCACTATTGCTAATTACTTGGTGCAAGTACACATTTTCTTGTGTAGAAACAAGGTCATATATATATATATATATATATATATATATATATATGTTTACAGTCGTCCTCTTGTAGTGGTCAGATTTGTTCTTGTAACACAGAAGAATGTGTTATGTCCTTTGTGCTAAGTAGCTTCTTAACATCAGGGGAAAAAAAAAAAAAAAAAAAAAAAAAAGTAATACTTATTCTCAGCTTTCAAGATGACAAAGTTCTCTTCTGAGCTTAGACTGGGATTTGTGCAAGAGAAAAATGCTCCTGCCCATGCTTTATAATCACAACTATTGTTTTTAAAAGGCTGGCTGTATCCTTCCCAGAGAGCAGCATGCTGATGGTTCATGCAGCATATTGCATATTTACAATGCCAAGACTTTTCAACAGATTATATTCCCCTTAATACGGTCAGAATTCAGAGCACTACCCCAATAAAGCTCCCTTTACTCTCCCTCTGGGTTTGACAAATGAGAAAGCACAGCCCCTGCCTGTGCAGAGGTGGCAGGCCCAAACAGCTGCAGAGGAAAGGAGCTGGCACAGCTGCGAAAGGGCAAGAAGGGTCAGGTGAGCTAAAAGTGGTGTTAAGCTAGGGGTTTCTAGGTGTCCCTAAAGTACAGATTGTGTGATAGAAGGGCAGTTTGCTTCCTTTCTTCAAAGCAATGGCCAGTATCCAATCACTGTAATGTGCTCGCCTGTTTACAGCCCTACAACAAAGAAAATAATCTGTGAAGCCAAAAGTACAGAGAAAATGCATTGTGCTTCAACAGTTTGTGTGGTTCCCCAGCAAGACAACTATACATCTCAGGCCCATCTCATACTATTCGCCATGGATGCTGCTTGGCCCACTGTGGGCAGCTCCGACACATACAATATTCAAGACGACTGCTGGCGTCTTGCTTTCTTTTCTGACTTGCTTGTTATGTATACTGCACATCAGCAGATCAACCTCATTCAGTTTATTCCATATCACAATGATCATCACCATTATTTTAATTATGTCACCTCCAAAGAAAAAATTCACATAGTGTCTAAATTCAGCAGCACCCTGATACGGTTACTGATGTTTAACAGTCAATAAAAAGATAATTGCGTGAACTTCAAAAAAAAAAAAAATCACTAACCAGAAGTATCCCAAATAAACATCGTAATTTGAGTGACTCACAAGCCCTTACGTTTTATAGAGTAAAGGGCAATCAAACCATTAAATTTCCCTTTTCATCTGTTTATCCCAAAGAGAAAAGCAACATATACACAACTTCTGTTCATTTCACTTTCTAATAAACAAGGAACTGATGCACTGACTCTATAAGCTGGAAGGAAGGAGCAATGCAGTATTGCAAATTCAGCAAAGCTTGAGAAGCTTAGGTTGGTGGAGGTTGTTCCGTACAACTGTATGTGGCTAAATTTTCCAGAAACTAACAAACAGCCAGTAAAATGAGTTTGTATCCAGATACACTTGGCTCTGCAGGCTGTGGTTTAGCCCCATAAGTAAACTCAGATTTGACGTGGGTTAAAATAAAATAGTCCTTGGCGACCAGTCATGGTAACTGAAATCTTGCTCTTAGAGGACTGGTTAAGAGGGTCCAGATCCAATTCTTCCCCAGTCATTGCAGCTGGAACAGACCTGGTCTGTCAGTGCCCAGCTCCATCAATCCAACTTGTCTGATGTGTCTGAGTTTCACTAAGAAAACAAAGTAAGGGAGCCCTGAGACACACAGACATAACATAAATAAAAAATAATATAAAAAAAAACATTCACATTTCCAACTGTCCACACATTCTCAAGAACATTGCACCTATGTTATATTACTCAGCATGTGGTTTCAATTGTAACAACAATGCACATTTGTTCAACTGCATGCTGGCTGCTAACTACACTGCTAGCTGTGTTTAAACACAGCACAGCCTATGACTGCCTTTCAGGGGTCAAGTGTCTGGCATGCTCCTGCTATGTTATGCTCGGTATAATCTTATAGATTACCTAGGCAACAGACCCAGACTCTTTGATGTCATGAAGGTGTATGTATATACAGTATGCATATACTGTGTATTTTTCACAAGGTAGAAGGTCCAGGAAAGAGGGTGCTGGGGAAAAAAGCAAGCAAGGAAAAGAAAATTTGACATCTATACAGGTCTTTCCAGCACTTATTCCCTTTGCATCAGATTTACTAAAATAAATAATGATTTCATGCTACTCTCCTAAAACTGATTTATTTTTTTTTAACATCGTGAATTCAGGATATGGCCAACAATCTCACTAATAGCTGCTGAATCTTTACAGCAGAGGCAAGTAGAAATCAACAGACCTCACATAAAATGCATACCCAATTTACAACTACATTGTTGAACTTAGCAAGAAAGGAGCATGGCATCACTGACCTGCTAGGAAAATAATTTAGTCCATGTTTTCTAAGTGTACCCCAGTACAGATGTACATATTTTCTAGGCGTACAGTTATTACAGACCTTTCCTAACCAGTTGATGCTTTATACTGAAGTTCCTTCAAATGCTTCATTATACATCCAAATATCCATATATATATGTAAGCTTACACAACTTGTATTTTTAATAAAACCCTGCGGGTATGCATTTGTCTTCAAAAATATCTTGACCTCACATTTTGGAATGGGGACTTGAAATTAAACAAGATGGCCAACATATGTGACAGCATAATCAAAAACTTCACTGTGATACCTGCACAGAAATCAGAGCACTGCCATCTATCTCAAGTGTGATATTTTCTAACATTTCAATGTTAGCAACATTTCAATCTCAACAACATTATTTTTGCATGGCAAGGAGAGAGGGTTGTTTACAGAACTAAACAGTTTGATCTGATTATTCAGGACACTTTTTTTTTTTTAACTCTTTTGCTCTGGAAAACAACTTTTGAGTGCATCATTCTCTGGTTGTTACATCACAAAAAGTTGGCATGGAAAAAGTTTCTAACGCAAGTAGACTTTTAATGAGTGAAGCCATTAAAAGTTTCATAAAAAGAAAAAAAGAAAACCCAAAGCTATTTAAAGATTTTATGCCCATCTCAATTGTAAAATATTCCATCCTGTTCTTCCTACCCCACAGGCTTTGGGGCTTGACATGGCCACCATGACGGTGCCACAATTCACAACCACACCCCAAGCTCTCCTGGTGCCACTTAAGGAGCTGCACAGAGATGGTGGCACAAGTGATGGTCGGGGGCTCTGTTTATATTTAAACTTACACTAAATGTTTCCAATGAAAGCCCCAGAACAGAAGGATATTTTAAAGGTTTATTCATCTCTGAAGAATGTTTTTTTGGTAACAAAGACATTTTTTCTTCAAGAGCCTTGTATATAAAACCTGAATACAACAGGAGCTCTTGTTTTGCTAACATTTCTTGTCTCTTGGGTAGAAAGAATATAAACTTGATGGAGTTTATACATGATGAAGTATAAACTCTATCAACATTTGAGATGGAAAAAAAAAAAAAAAGAATTTTCTTACTTTCACACTTCTTAGGATATTCCCTCAGATTTACTCCATTTATCTTTTCCACCTCAGCCTGCCATCCAGAAAGAAGCCTTCAGTCTGTGAAAGTTTGCAGATCTCCTGTAGAGCAGGGGGCTAGGGGAGAGGGAAAAAAACAGGGGGTGGGGGAGGGAGAGAGAGAGAATAAGAACCAAGATGAAAGTTCATTACTAAAGCAAACATGTCTGCTCATTGCTATTACATATTACAGATAAACCTCTGAGAAATGGACAGTTAGTGCATGCATATGGTGGCTGTTATTGTCATCTTCTCTGATAACTGATGATAATCGGGCACTCCAATTGCTCTTGCAGTGGGTGAGGTGGCTGGTGGGGGAAATTAGTATCCAGCCAGAGTGAAAAATTAATGACTAGCTATTAGAGGAATTCAACTCTGTTATTCCTATTGGTCTAAAAGGTGAATAGAGTAGTTATAAATTAGCAGGTCTTGGCATGTCCAGCAATACTGTCATTTAGCCAAGCAGACAGAGTTTTAAATAGCCCAGAGCTCCGTCCGTGTTTTTTGCTTTCTAGGTGGTTCACTATTCACCCCTGTCAGGCACTGCTGCATCAGAGTTTAAACAAGAGCTTAGCACATTCTGCATTTCTGAAAGACAGGCTTGTTTTTACATATCCCAAAGAGGATTCAGGAGCCATAGTTTGGACGTGTATGCTTTTTGAAACTGACCTAAATATCCATGCAGACAAACAAATAGGAAAAAATGGGGAAATCTTACGGAGAAGCATTACTGCTTTTGAAGTTTGAAGGGAATTAGATGGCACAAGCACCTAAAGTTGTTCTGTATTACAAGTCTTTCAAGTGGCAAAGCCATGTTAAGACACTTCCACCTCCAGGTACTCCAAGACACTCAAGAGATATTACTGCTTTCTTAGTCGAAGCAAGTCAAAGAGGTATATGACTGGTTAGGATGCCAGGTAATATACTTTTGGTTTTATTCTTCACAAAAAGTTTTCTGCCTTTTAAACCACCGTATTTCAAAGATGGGGATATGGGTGGGGATTTGAAACAGCTTAAGATAATGCAAGAAAGTACAGTGGGTCATCTGCTCATGGTACTCCTACCATATTCCCCCATGCCCACTGTCACCCTTGCATTTTCACTAATAATGCTGAAAAAAATATATATCTGCAATAACAAGCAGTTTTCAGTCTGCCAGTGACTTTCACTGCAGCCACAGTCATGAGTCCTAACATATGGCTGTACTGGGTCTGGCTGGGATGTTAACTTTCCCTGCAGCAGCCCACACAGTGCTGCCCATGCAGTGCCACCACAATGGTATGGGCAACAGGAAGGAAGAAGATAACAAGTGTCATAGTGATGGTGAAATAATTCCTTCAGGCAGCAGAACATTTTCAGATGGCTTAAACTGATCTTAAATCTTTAGAGGACTAAAGACCAATTGGCAAAACTGAGGGGGCACATACATCCAGCAAGGGACTGAAATGAGTAGAGGCAGGGACTCTGAAAATAGCTGCACCCACAAGGAACTTGTAATGTGGAATCATAGCCTCACTACAGATGTCCCATTTATGGGGACATATCGAGACAAAGAATAAAAACCACTGCTAGCTAATCTGAGGGGTTCAGACCAGCCCCAAGAGCTTTGATAGCACCCCAGGGAGTCAGCAAGAATCACCAAGTATGGAAATGGCAGAAATTGCACCATCATGTCACACAGCTGTCACAGTCCAGCCAACATGCAGAAAGATTTAAGAGAGGCAGAGAAGGCAAGGTAATAGGTAAGGCAAGGTAATAGAGGATAGATCAAAGGGAGGTGGGGAGAAAGAAAATGCAGGAAAACAAGAACAACCTTTTTCTTTAATCCAGATAAAAGTATACTACAACATAGTAATCATGGAGGAAGGGGGAGAGAAGCTCAGTTTTGCATATGCCTTAATTACAGGCAGGTATTACAAATACCAAAAACTGCTATACATCTCAAGGCTGGTGTTAGCAGCTCAGATGTACAATAACTCTCTCAAGCCAAAATAAGGCTCAGTTACATCAGGTCAACAAAATCAGGTTTACATGGGTCTAATGGTTGACAAGGTTGGTTCAGGGCCCATAAAACTGACATACATTTCCCTACTGTGAGGGGTTTAGATCTTCTCCTTTAACAAATCAAGCACCTCTGGAAAGAAAATATTGTGATTTCTCTATTTACTTACTGCACTACCCTGTGGGTAATTCTTTTCATGTGCATATCAGCACCACTAACAAAATATTTTACATCTTCTGTAGCAAAAACTGACAAAAAGCAACAAGGGCAGTGTGATCTGGCAGACAGCAGTTATAGTGTTCCAACAAAGAGAAATGGGAGAATTTCAAGTAAACCTTGCATCTTTTTCCCCTTACAGTTTTATTCCTGAAAGATCAAAAGATGTATTTATCCTCTCCTACAGCCTCAACGATAAATCAACACACACGCAGCCATCTCCATCCCAGTGTAAATCCAGGACAACCACAAGGAACAACCAAAATCACTTCACAACCCATACATGTTTCCAAACTAGAAGAGCTTGTTATACTTTTTTACCTCTATGATCTACCTCCTGACAGAATTGGTCAATAAATCTGAAAGAGATTTTGTTACTCAATATGTTGAATAGCAGCTCTACATTTAATTGGCCAGGCAGTTACAGAGGTTTTCATGGTTTGGGGTTTTCTCTTTTTACTTCCTGAGTAGTAAACTAGGAGCAATCTTTCTCAACAAATAGAAAGTACATGAAAATTAAATCCGTATGTTTCTAACAGAATAAGGAAATAAGAACGGATCCAACAGAACTGTTCATTTGCTAAATGCCAGCTATACCCAGCACCAGCAGCCTTCAAATTAAGTTCTAGTTCCAAGCAGGGGCTCAAAGAAAACCAGCTGCCTTCCTGCTAGAAATCCCAGTGCCCTGGCTGGCCAGCCCAATGATCTCTTTTCCTTGGTCAAATAGTAGCCGACCTGCTGCAGTTTCAGCCTGCATGTGGCTCATTGACATTTCCATTCTTTCAGTGAAGAACCAGACCAATCACAAGTATATTGATTCATGCCAAATTACATTTCTCTGAAATAGAATTGTACTCTGATTTAGCTTTTAAATAGTAGTGCTGAGGTAGATACAAATGATACTTCATCAGTTCCTTTAAAAAATATTTTTCTTTTTTTTTTTCTTTAACAATTCCAAAATACATCATACATCTCCATCTTTTCCACTGGATTTTTCTCACGTTTATTCTCTGCTGATAAAAAGACTTTTCTGGCGGCACTGTGCATAATGTGCTTACTCAATTGCCTCAGCTGATGGTGCAGCATCCCTCATTTATGTTAGTGCAATGTCTTTCACAAGTAATAAAGAAATCTTCTCACTTCTAGCATCTCTGCTATTGAATTTCAACTATCTTTAAAATGTCACTGTTAATTTAGAGATGACAGCAGATACACCATCTGCCTCTGCTTGGTGTCTCTGCTTCCCTTCAGTAAGATAAGAGTAAAACTGCCTCAAGAGGATTTGCAAAAACAATGATTTTATGTTTATTGTTACCTTCATGACAGCATTCAACAATAGTCTTCCCCATCTTTGGCATGTGTCCCTCTAGATTAGATCAAGCATTCCTGATAATTCAATCAAGAGTCTTCACTACATCAACCGTGGACCAGAACTATCCCCAGATCCCCTCCCTTCTTTGACATCCTGGGGCTTTATTCCATAAAAATAATCAGAATTAGCCCAGAGATCTAAGATTAATGGACAGGCTGGGCACACAAAGCATGTAAAAGTCACATTTTTCATTAAAGAACATTTGGAGCATGATTGATTTTCTGCTTGAAAAACTGCAAGACAAACATTTCCTCTTATCTTCTGGGGGAAAAAATATTACAACTTCATAGCTTTCTAAACTTAAAGCTTATTAGACAAGATAGTAAGTAATTAGTGTTTGAGCATCCTTTGTCTGAAAGAGATGTCCTAACTCTGTCCTAACTGAAACCAGGACAAGATGATAGCAATTAATGCGAGAGAAAAAAATATATTTTATTAGAATAAAACTAATCACATGTAATAAAACTTCACTGATCAAAATTTGCCATTTTAGAGAATGGCCAGTCTGTTTAAATACTGGATTAAGGATTCGTCTCAAATAAAAGCTGAACCAACCACACTAAGAGACATGTCTAGAAGGAATATCCTATGATATTTCCAATAATGCAATACTCTGTGCTAAGTACCATGCTATACCATGCTACTGTAATATGCCCAGGTCCATCCTGTAATCAGGAAAATTCTTAATTCTCTATTTCATTGTTGACAGGGATCTTTTTAAATTATTCTATTTTTGCACCATGTTTATTTTTGTAGAAATGGTAGTTCTAGCACTAAATTTTTTTAACACAGTGATTTTGTTCTTTTTCCATTGTTGAAAATTAGAAGTAAATAAAAGCAAGCTTTTCAGAAGAGCTATTCTTACAAGATATTTGGGGTTTATCAACTCAGTGTTTAGAACCCTTGAGAAGTCACACTCCTAAAGTATTTTATGCTTTGCATACAATTTATAGAACCTTTTTCCCCACATGTATTTTCAGAGAGTAATTTTGTTTGGTTTCTGTCTAAAAGCATAAGCCATCAACAGACAATGCAACATGAAAGGTGCTGTTCTATTTTCTATTATATTCACTGATGTGCACAGCATATTTAAAAAAAAATACTCAAGATTCACAGTCTATTTCTCAAAGCAGGGTCAAACATAACTATTCTCTGTATCATGGGAGAAGTGATTACGTGGCAAGTCTCAAGTGCTAACTCCCTTCGTTCTCCATGTCTCTACAAAAGTTAAAAATAGTCATAAAGTATCTGCTGCTGCTCAGCCTTTCCAACAAACACCTAAAAGGCTACACCACTTTATAACCAGTAGGAACAGGAGATTTTGAGAAGACCTCTGTTAAACAGGTTTGAAGAGATTTAAAATTCATTTGCTGCTTTATAGTTTTCTAGGCACATAACATGAGGTGGTCATTTGACAGAGTTGCAATTCCTACATTTTGCATTTAAGTTAACTTTAAGCACCTGCACACGAAGCTATCTATTCTGAGCAACTGCAAATCTAACAAGTTCTAAAAATGTACACACACTTGTGACATTTAAGAACACAGTAGTGAGTCTCACACCTGATCTGTGTTTTGTTTTTTTTCCTGCCATTGAAATCTTCCACCAGTTCTTCTAGACAAACTTGGAGAGTGGATTTACTTTCTGCTCAAGAAGAACATAGTAGCACCCAGGCAGTCTTTAGAGCATTACACCACACCAAGAGAGAATCAAGCAGATTGGCATTTGAAATACACGTAAAATATAATGCTGACAAAACTGTTACTAGCAAGACTTTTTTCTCCCTTAGCAGAAGTTACGGGTGGTCTTAAAAAAAAAAAAAAAAAAAAAAAAGATTAAGAAATCCTTGGCTGCAGCTAACTCACTGGCAAATGCAAAACCAAATATCTGGCACCAGGTGTGAAAGTAGTGAGACACCCCAACCTCACAGTCATTACAATTTTGCAAGATTTCCAACTCAAGTAAGATTTCCCAGCTCACACCTCCTTCATCAGCCCTCATCACACCGGCTGAAATTATCTTGGCAGTAGGGATAATTATTCATCAGTTACAATAAGTGTTACAGACGTAGATGAATCAAATGCAGTGTGCAGGCCGGATGCATGGCTTCAGGAACTCCCACTGTGTCTGCTGAACACTCATGTGGGGCAGCTGAAAGCTGTGCCTGCAGCCAACAAAGGCCCAGCAACAAAACAAAAACAAACAACAACAACAACAACAAAAACACCTTCTTGCTTATCTTTGACTAGAATGGACACTACAGCCCTGCAACTTATCACCAAGTTAGATTATTTACTAGACAGTGAGGTGGACTTGTGCAAATACTCCATTTAAGGTACTCATTTTGTTAAGAGAGAATTCATAACTCACCCCTCATTGGTCCCTACCAATAGATACAAGGTCGATCTCCAGCTCCCATGTCAACAATTATTTGCTTGTCCAGCCAAGCTTTTCCAATCTTCCTTATATCAAAAGTCACTTCAGCCCTTCAGCTAGGTCCCTGTCTTTCATACAGCCCTCCATCTAGGTTCCTGTCCTTCAAACAGATAGAAAACGTAGAGAAACAGTTATCCTGCTGTTTGCTATCAGGAGGCTGGGATGACGTATCAAATGGCAAGCTTTCATCTGGATATCATTTATTCATTATATCACTACTTTACATTACAGAAAATGTACCAGTGTGAAAGTATGAACAGAAAACACATTTTGGCTGTTGAATTACCTGGAAATTATTAAAGTTAAAAGCTCCTGAGTCAGACAGAGAAGCACCGTATTATCAGAATAATATGTTAATATTTCAGTCTTGCAGCCTCTGTGGGTCTTTTGAAACACCTGTGGAAATAAGGTTTGTGCTATTACAGTTCTAACAAACACACTGAACCTAGTCAGTTTAATTGTTCAAATTATCCATGTGACTGAGTTTTATGATCTAATAAAGCACGTCCTGCTATAAATATAATAAATACTTTGTACTTAATTCTACATCAAGTCTATTTTCAACAAGTTCTTCCTATTTTCTTTACTATTCTCCGTTTTTCTGTTACTCAGGTTTCATTCAGTACAGCTGCTACTCGGAAGATCCCTGACGTTGCTTGCAGTAGGATGAAGCTGTGAGAGCACATCATCTGTGGTACAGCATGGAGTCTATCTTTAAAAAAAAAAAAAAAGATACTGCAGAGCAGATTTAACTCTTTATGAGGAAACCATGTCAAAAGACTCCAGCTCTGTCTTTTACCACAAAAGAAGAAGGACCTTTTTTTTCTATCCCCTTCTCCCTTTGTTATGCCAGATTCATATTCCCAAATATCATCACACCTCAACATCACCTACTCTCTCTTCACTTTTACTGCCTCCTTTGAGTGTTTTGTCACTGATAACAGAGTCTGGCAAACCATTTTCCTTACCTAGCATTAACATTCCTGCTTATTCAGAATTGTGTCATAAAAGTGAATGATGGCAAAGTTTTATGATGTCTAAAGATGGGCCTAAGTGGTGAAACCTGCACACTAAGTGAAAATTTTCACAACTTGGGAGGTGTAGGGTTTCAAGTTCTTCACAACTTTTCCCTGTTATAAATGAATTATATATTCTGCTACTTCCTTATGACTATACTAAGGCATTTTCATTTCTAGTTTCTGATCACAGAAAAAAGTGTAGCCATTAGAGGTAAGAAGCTTAAGATGTGACAGCTTATCACTTGGTTCAAAAACAAAGAAAATGCTAGAAAACAAACAATTATTGTATTAATAAATTCATTATGTATTTTTTCTACATATTTTCTATGTATTTTTTTCTAGATCTAAGTGTTGAAAAGAGAGAATTCATTCAAAATAAAATGTGAACACTAGCTAATTTAGCCACAGACTCAGAAAGGATTTATGGCCCTCACAATATACAATAAAATCATTTTCTTCACACCCTGAAGTTAAAACTAACAGCTATATGAATCTTTCTCTGTTAAAGTGGAAAAGTAGTCCATATATGCAACATAAAATTGGCCGAGAATGTTCTTGCACTATGTAGGTGCAAGGTCTCCCTTCAGCAGAAAAATGCAACAGATAGTTAGAGATGTACTGTTTTAAGCACTATAGCCAGATCTACTGAAGATGTTCTGTCCAAACACTATCCCCCAAAAAATGGGGGGGAGGGTACTTAATTCTAGCAGTGGATTACAATGCAAAAATAAAATAATTACTCAATAAACAGCCCAGAGAGTATCTTTCCTAGTTTTAAATTAACAACTATACTAGAAGGTACCATGTAGGAAAATTAAGAGGGAAAAAAAAAGTCTTCTTAATAGCATTGCCCAACAATTTATGGAAAAGTACAGGGCACCTTTCTCAAGGCAGCTAAGACCAACATAGCAGCCGCAATAAATATGTCCTTGTTTAGGCAAGCAAATAAAAGATGATGGAATCTTACAGTAGTTGTCCTACAGATAAGTTTTCCTCATGGGCCGTTGACTTCACAGAGAAAGAAGCAACTGAAAATATCATCTATGGCTGAAATTTTAAAAACTCTTACACTACTATGATCTGTATCATAATAGTTATCCTGAAATATTAAGGAAAATTAGTTTCTGAGGTTTTCCCCAGAGCTTAGTGGGATGCTCAGGCAGCATAAGTGGCATTTTATAGCCATAATAATGATTTCACAGAATCACAGAATCACAGAATTTCTAGGTTGGAAGAGACTTCAAGATCATCGAGTCCAACCTCTGACCTAACACTAACAGTCCCCACTAAACCATATCCAATACTTTTGCATTCACCTAAAAATGCCAAAACTGTTTTTAAACAGATTGCACAGCAAGCATAAAAAGGACTCTGCAGCATCCACAACACCGAATTCATGGAATTTTTGCATTCATTTCCACAGTGAATATAGTGATGCTATAGTCTCAGCAGGAATTTATCTTCAAAAAGTTTACAGCAAGTAAATCAAACTATACAATAACTTCCTAAACAAACAACTAGGAGAACCTCAGAAATGACCTAATGATAACAGGTAAGTGACAGACCATTTCTGAAGCCACACAAATTTCACCTCTTTCTCATATGATACCTTCCTGTCCTGGGGTGACAACAACATTGGATATCTTGAGCTCTGAGCCATTTCCCATTCTCATAAATTCATCTAACACATCCTGCTTTGTTTACCTGATAGAAACCTGTAAGGAACTATGACCACCAAATCACTTTAATGAATATTAATATTATGAAGTGTAGCAAAATAAATAACTGGAACAAGACTGGAAATAGATATTTGCACATCAAAACAGTATATATGTGTATATGCACATATATAGACTGAGATATAAAGATACTACATTTTGAGGTATGGGTTGTTTTCTTCCTAATGAGGAAACCAGGATGTCCATATAGGCAACCCAGGAGTAATGTTTATTGGAGAATTCTATAAAGTGGAAGTGATCCCACTTTGAAAACATCAACCCTCCTTGACCCCCCCCAACTCCATACTAATTATATTATTTTGAGCATCTTAAAGCTATAAGCAAATTCAGCCACTTCTGCAAAATATTTAAATGTAAACACATCATCGATTTAACAGAAATTACTTGCATCAGGCTGGTGTTAGTTCTCCTTCCTTTTACACATATGTTAAAATAATCATGTAAAAGGATTCCCATACTGTGTCTTCAAATCTTTCAGAGGATGATTCATTCGCTGTATTCATTTTTGCTAGGCGCAGTACTAGGCACAGTGCTTAACTTTAACTGAACATACCTTTTATATATTTAATATGGATTCAGACCAAGATGCAGAGACTGAATGACTCTTTGCTAATAAAGCCAACAGACTGAAACAAAATACATGTGTAGGAAAGAAAGCATGGGTGAGAGGGAAGTGCTTGGCAGAAGGAAAGAAGCCTTTGGTGATTTGGTGGTATGTGAAAGGAACTGGGCAGCCTCCCACTGAATTACCTCTTTCCATCTGCCCTGTCCCCACTCATCAGCATACTGGGCCTATACACTTCTCCCCTGAGTAAGTCATTTGGAAAGCAATAGGAAAAATGCAGTAGCTCAGTCAGTAACATTCAGGGATTTGGGGATTGAGAAGCAGGAAATTGGCCTGCTAAACCATGACTGCATCTGTAGGGAGGATACTTATGTATGCGGAAGGGATCTGCCCACCCCTGAACAAATCTCTCCTCAAACAGGGCAGGATTTAGGCAGAAAGCTACCCCTAAGTACACCATGAAGGTACACCAGGTCTTTTGGTGGGAGCTAATCCTTCCACAGGTAGCATTCAGTCTTTGCCAGTCTTGCCTAAGGATTAATTTCCTGTCACTTTCATATTTTAAGAGGCTCACATGCAAGTTGCAATGAAAATCATATAGCTTTGCATCACAAGGGTGTTCCAATCAGTCATTTTCCTCTGAAGCTGTTTTACAGCTGTCAGCAGGCCTGTACAGTCACTGAAGCACACTGAGACAAAGTGGGTGCAGAAGGAAAAGCTGAAATTTGAAAGTTAATTTGAAACTCAGATGCATCTGTGCCAGGGGCTATTTTAGTTTATCTAACGTGTACTAATTTCACATGATGAGGGCAAAGAAAATCTGTCCCGTAATTTATCACACTCCAAGATTACATGCAAGACTCCCATAGCAATTGAAAGAGATGCAGTGACAAGGTTGATGGAGGAAGAGACAAGTTATTCTGTGCATGAAAAGCACACCAAGCCATCTTCACCAGCTGCCAGTTCTTATTTTTATGGTCCTTCTAAACACATAAACTTTACCTTCCATGAAGTATCACTTCAGCTATATCAGGAACAGAATATTATTTCTTGGCAAATCAAAACAGCTTTGAAGGGAACAAAAGGACAAATAGAACTCCAGACCAGCAGCAAGCTGGACAATGACAGAAATATCTCAAATCTCTCAGTGACAAACCCACTCCCTACTCACACACCTACTTTGGTCCATAACCAGCCCAGCCTAGGTTTTGGCTACGCAACATAAGGAACAAAACTGACAGCAGGTCCTCAACTTCTTGCCAGCAAGGCTCCATCTGACATTTCAAACTGAAGACGAAATTCAATATGTTACAAAGTCCTTTTCTAGAAAGCTTTCTTTCAGAACCAGTGCTCTCATTAAAAATCTCACATCCAGAGAAACTCAGGGAAGGAAAGAAGCTTCTCTGCTGTGAGTAAAACATTGCCTTTATTTTTTCCCCTGTAACAACGAGGCTACAGGCACCACGAAAATCTATAATACAAAGAATACGCATTTGAATAGTTATTTCCCAGGTCACATCCTAGGGAATCAATGAAAGACTGGTTCATATCAGAAAAATTAAAGGATTTCCTTTTATTTCTCAGGATGTACAAGCAAACTTAAACTGGAAACAGGGAGCAAAGGAAGGTTTTGCTTCTGCTAGGTATTAAGTCAGAGACGTCATGGATGGAAATGTCTCAAAATGCTCACTGCTTTATTTTCACAGTTCTCCCAAGTGTCTTCACACCTTTATTTGTGATCCAGATATTTATGTAACACTCTGGAATTCATTAGAGACCAGTGAAATATTGTCACAGGGCAGCCAAACTGCCTCAAGATGCCTCGCTAGAATTTTAATTTACATACTACATAGGAACTTCTTCTAGCAGGCATTACAGGAGGGACTGGACAAAGCTGCCAAAGAAAATGGAATTTAACAGCCAAAAGTATGTGAAAATAACCCCCAGAATTGCACACTTTATCTCTACTGGGGAAACGGTAAACATTTTCTTTTTTTTTCCTTCTTAATTCAATTTACTTTTATTTCCATTGTACTTTGGAAAGTCATGTTGCACCAAATCATCATTATTTCTGTCAAGTTTTAGACAGACTTATTTTTACTTCATTAAATGATGTAGCAATAACACTAACATGAATCAAGGGACTTAGGCAATTTCATCTTAGTACAAGCAGGCAATGTCCCACTTCTTATAAAACACCCCAGCATCTCTTGGGTTTGTAGTTTTCTGTCACGGCTGTGATCAGTAAGAGTTATACCATACAGACTATTCCAGTACCAATGGATTGTGATTACGGTTGTTCCTGCTACTGAACAGTCACATTTATGAAATGCTTAATGTCATTGCAGCTAGAGAGTCCACTGTTCTGTCAGTTCAATGAAGAACAAGTTACTCTTCTACTTGACCTCCCCTGTGTTTAGAAAATGCTGAATATCATTCCACCTACTTGTCTTATCACTAAGCCTACATCTAGAAACTCATCTCCCCTTCCAATGGGGACCTCCAAGAAAAGAACAGCAATTTACAGACCTGCTTCATTTACCCTATCCTGCCAAATTCTTTCCCTTCGATTGTAAAAAGAGTCCACTGTATCTGTCAGCTCAATAAAGAACCAGTTTACTCTACCTCACCTGCATTTACATAAATGCCTAGACCCTCCTTGATTCGCCTGTAATTGTTTTCTTTTTCCACAATCCTCATAAAGAAAGCCTCCATGCACTGATTGTTTATCCGTAATATGGTTATAACATTCTTTTCCACAGTAAATATGAAGCTTCGCAGTGGACTCTACTCTTAGGTTCAGTAACAGACTGTTCTCTATGTATTAAATGGACTAAAACCAACAGAAAACAGCTTCTCAGCCTAGAAGAAAAATGTATTAGAATGAAAAAAATTTGCCATACACACACTGCTGTAGCATAATAGTTCTTGTAGTCATACCCAAATCTCTAGTAATTATGAACAAGGCTGTCAAAAGTACCTAACTATTTAATATTGCTGTCTTCTTGTATTAGTACTGAGGACTCTTACCTGGAGTCATAAATGTGACTCCATAAAGGCATAAATTTTATGCCTTTAGAACCTGAGTTTCTTGAGTCACCTTGGTTTTGCTAGTAACACTTGCAAGCAAACTAAAAAGTGAAGTTCGGCTTTATTTCAGTGAGGCTGTACTCCTAGATGGCTAGAGGATGTCATAAAATCCCTCAGTACCTCAATCATGTGTGCTTATCCCTTGCACTTGGAAACACAGTCCTTGAAGAGCTTCCAGTGCCCACGACAGGCAATGAAGAGGAGTGAAGCACTGGCCCAGTGATGCACAGCCTTGGCTCACAACCACTAATCAGCTCTCAGAGACATAATCAAAATTTACAATGGAAACCACTACACCAACCAGACAGCCAAAAATCCCCATTAGCATTAAAAAACACCCCCAAAATGGCTATCCCTGGCTCCTGAAAATTAACCACAGCTGTTGCTAAAAACGAGTCCAGTTCCACAGGAAACCCACAGAACTGGCAACTTGAAAACAGTAACAGGCTTCCCTGAGCAACTTTTAATCATGATCCCTCAAGAGCTGTGGAGCCAGAGCGGATGCATCATCCATTCTCCAAGCAAACCCCATCAGAGGTCTCTGTGCTGGCCTTCTCCACTGTCGCTCACAGGTCTCTCCAGCATGCAATGGTCAAAAAGGAGTCATTGAAACTTTCCACTATGCCTTTCAAGAAAAACACATTTTCAACATACTTCAGGTACACAGCCCATGAACAAATGTACAGCAGTTTATATGCAAATACTCACTGGTTTCCCAGACATTTGGGGCCAAATTGTGGACTAATTGGAACCTTATGCAACTGTTGACTCTAGTGAGAACAAACAGGTGTTATGTCAATTATCACAGATTATCTCAGTGAAATAGCCCTAGTTTGGGGTTGCATGGTGACAGCTTTGTACAGCTGACACAAAAGGTCTTATAATCAACATAACCAGGCACAAGAGGCTCATCAGTGTTACAGGGAGGAGTAGTATACAATCAAAGGAAAAGTAAAAAAGGCCAAGGTTTTCTCCAGTCCAGAAAATCCCAATGACTGTTATCTCCAAGGAATATTTAACAACTTGCACAAGTTAGAGCAGGCATAAGACTGCTCTAGTATATGCCAAGTAAATGTTTCAGTGCATGGCTGTGATAAAAATTGCCTAATGTAAACCACTCTTACCCAAGATTTTCTTTTATTTTAGGAGGGTTCACTCATTTTTTGCATAAATAGGAGAAACAATTGCTTCATGCCCAGAAAATCAATTGAAGCTCCCTCTACTCTACAGAATTAGTGTGTCTGCCTCCAGCACTATACAGGACTTTTGTCTAAATTCTACTCAAAGTCCTACACCACACTCCATTTTCTAAAGGAAAAAATTACCTGCAGCAGCTCTTACACTGCTTGACCTGCCAATTACTGAAAAGTAGCCAGAACTCCTATTTTTTTTTCTATGCATGTACACTCTTTTATCCATTTAGTAGTCAAAAAAGCTGATGCCATGCTTGCTTCTCCTGACTACAAAGGAAGCATCAAGGAGTTCAGGATTTTCTAAGACACAGAGGATGCTGGCAGTTGAGGATTTTCTAAGACACAGAGGATGCTGGCTCTCAATCGATTATGTAGTGGTTTGGGGCTTTAAAAACCTGTCCAGGAATCAAAACTGATTATATATAAACTTAATTGGCTGTTTTGATTAAAGATGACGGAACATATAAAACCTGATGGGACAGTAAGATGTAGGAAATATTATTTACATTACTTGTTTGAATATAAGGGTGATTTCTACACCCTTTAGCTTTAAAACATGAATCTTCAAAGGACAAAGGGAGTGGGGATTCAGCTTGATAGCCTATTTCCTGAGCACATATAAAGAGAGTCCTTAATATTGTTTCACCTATTTATCAGTTTGCTGAAGACATTTTTAGAGCATTTCTCTTACCCATAATTCAGAAAGAAAAGTTCCCTACTTACAGCCTGAAACCACATCAAGCTTCTTGAAAATATATAGGGAGATGTTCACATAGGCAGCATGAAATTCTGAGATCATCCATAGTTATACCACCTCAGAAGACCACAGGAGTTTCAGAAATGGAGAAGTAGCATGCCAGTACCTGCCTTGGCATATAACAAATGTGTAGTGAGCTGTATAACTTTGGCAGGTACGTGAATATTCAGTAAACAATTTAGCACTGGTAGCTGCTCCAGATACTTTCAAGGCTAGCAGCACAGAAGTATGTTTATATGTGTGTGACATAATCAGCCTCGGACAATATTTAAAACACAATCTTTACTTGCTCTTAAAACCAGACACTATAATATACAGCTGTATTTGCAGCCTTTGGACTCTGGCACGTGTACTAGATGGACTTCCTGCATACAGACGAGTGCTGGAAATGTTGCCTCATTAGGAGAAACTCTTCCCACATGCACTGGGACTGTTTGGAATTCCAGTGCTTGAGAAATTACCTCACTGTTAGGCATCACTTAATTTGAAACACAATCATGCCAGACATCTTTCCATTATCACTTTAAGAAAATTTGCCAGCTCTTTATGGGATTAAGAGACAATAAAGGGAGTAGTTGCATCATGCCTCCCAAAGCCAAAAATATTAATCCATGAGTGAAACCCTGTGATGTTCCATTACTCAATGCTTGAGGTACCTGTACTAATCTTTCATGGGCATACAAAGAGATGCACATTACAGCAAGTTGATAACCAGAAAGCTCGCAATATAGGGTTTTTTATTTAAAATAATAATAATAATAAACAATCAACTTTTAATAAAAATATCTGTCTTTTCCACGTTTCTAGTATTCTTTAAATATTCCCTCTCAACATCACAAAATAATAAGGAGAAGAAGCATCAAAAATCATCTGGTGTAGTTACATTAAACATCCTGAAGAATTAAAGTAGTGTCTAATCTAGTCCCCTGAGGACAGACGGAAAAAAAAAATATATATATATATATACATTTAATGATTGTGTATATTGGGTAAGTATATTTTAAGAATACGAATCTTCCCTGGAACCTATTCAATAACAAAAAGGAAACTCATTCTTCAAGCAATTCTGGTTAACCTAAGAGTTGCACTTGGGATGGTGTTGGTCCTGCATTTTTCTTAGAATCACTTAATATTGTTGTTATGCAATCATCCACAGAGCTATTTCCAGGTGGCTTAAAATAAATTGGACTCAAACATAGTGTATCAGATATAAAAATGAAGGTAATTCTCTTGTCATTTCATTCATTAAGTCACATGCACAAAATTTATAGTGGAAAAGAAGTCCAGGGGAAATAGTTAAGGCAAATTAAAATACTTATCCTATGCCTTCTCCTACCACCACATATGCGGAATATAACTGGAATCTAAATTATTAGTTAGGACAATGCTCACCAAAATTTTCTCTTACATGTTAAATGTTTCCACACCGCTATCAATTTCACTCAATAAAAAGATCAGACTTAGCAGACCTCAATTTTTTACTAGCTCAGCATTTGATCCATTACTCACAGCTTCTGAAAAAACAATCAAGAGATTAAAAATAGTTCCACAGATGCATGTACCAAAAACACAGTCATCCACCAAAATGTTGGTTACATAAAAGCACATAGACATTTTATATGAATTATTGTGCAACAATAAAAGGTCACTTATGAAAGAGATTTAGAAACAGATCCAAATGCATTCAAACAAAACAAGAGTCTTTCTATTACTTTCAATAGTCTTTGGATCAGCACCTGATTTATTTATCTGCATCTATTTATGAAGACCCTCAGGGTGCCAATTGACTCATTAGACTGAATATACATGTAGATCAGCAAAAAATATCCTTGTGATTCTCATTTCCTCCATATTAAGGAAACAGATTATCCTGAGTGAAGTGATTAGTCGGAGAGTATAACTATTGATTTCTAATGAATAATGTCTGGTTTTGAACATTTTTCTGCATCTCCTGCCAAGTCCCATGGAGATATTTTATGAGATATTATTCAAAAACTGTAAGTCTGCTAAATTAAACATGGGGCTCTGAGGTCTTTGAAAATTAAGTTTGGAAAAATCAAGGACTTTTACCTACACAACTTAATGAAAATAAGTAGCTACAAAGCACACTGCACTTCATTGTTTTGAGTTCTTCACCCCTTTACTAAAGTTAAAGCCAGCAGGTTTATAGCGTATTTCCACAGATTTTATATTTCTCATCTTATTTTCAGTGCTGGTTACAACTAGAACTTTTTTCTGTCCTTTTTGCAAATGAAAGCTAAGAATAGATTTCTTCATAGCATGTTATTAATATTGCTGCTTTAGTCTATGATACTCTTTGTTTTTCTATGTCACTTTGAAGTTAAGCTCTGTTCATTATTTTTTGACATTTGCTTTATTCTGCTTTCACCTCAAAGAAACTCCAGACACTTGAAAAGCTATTTGAGATAATGATATTTAGATGAATCATTTTGTTCACCTTAATATTCTTTTTTGGTCTTTAATATACAATATGCGGTTAGATTTGTTCAGAGTATAGTTCAATGAGTCAGTCCACTTTTCTTACTTGTTGAAATAGTTCAGTCAGGCTCTACACTGATTTCAGAACCAATTACAGAGACATTTCTTAGCAAGTATCTCAGTCACCCTGTTTCCAACTAGTTAATATTTTATTTAAATTCTCTTTAAAGTTTTCTCTGGGTAAACTCTTTTTACCAATAAAGATACTTTATAATAGCTGTAAAAGACATCACCAAAGGACATCTTCATTGTGGCCTTTCTCCTTTTCAAAGAAATTGTATCCTCCATTTAAAATAATGTTAATACATCACTTCTTTTGCTTTCAGGGAGTGTGGGAGGGGTGGCGGGGAGGGAGAGGGAAGGAGGAGGAGACACCTCCTTTCCAGAATGTCAGTACAAGGCTCAGACAACACTTAAATCCCACTTATGGTCATGGCAATTTTCATGCTCAGACAGCTACACAGAGGGAACTGATTTCTTCCTTTGACTTTTTCTCCCACTTCACAAACATTCTGTCTACTTTACTTCATTGTGTGACTGGACTTTCTTCTCAAATGTGATCTGCAAATGACAGGTGCCCCAAAATTACAGCTGTGTGACAAAAATGAACTATAAAATAACAGAAACCACTAGAGATTCACTGACTGAAAGAAAGAGTATTTGCTGGCACTTGGAATGTGATTATATGATGGATGGGCTGCAAGTTTGCCTTTACAGCACTGTTCTTTGGTACCATATGGATCATAACTTTGTTGCCTATGACAATTTGGACAAATATCTGTAAATAGCAAGAGCCCTGTCTTAGCTAGTATTGTTTCTCCAGCCCCTGTCCCAGCTTGCCTTAAAGACAATGTATCCATGTCTTAAAGACAAAAATATTTGTCCCAGATTTGCTCTTTCTAGAAACAGGAACAAGACAAATTCCTCCTTGCTTCTATTTTCTACAGTTGAGGAAATTATCAAAGTCTGTCATATAAACATTCAACCCTTCCCTGTATTCTACTGTTTTCTGAATTATTACTTTTTCCCTGAGCGAATACCAGCCAAAAGCATTATACATTCCATAGGAAGACAAGTAATCAAGAAGAAAAAGTTCTTGAGCTTGTCTCTAAAAAGCTACTAAGCCGCTTTTCTAGTGCAACATCACAATATAAGGCATGTTCACCTGTCCTCCAGTAATCTCCAGAGACCTTCATATTACTCACAGAATCTTGTTATGGGCAAAAGAAAACATACGTCATACATTATACATCCAGCTCATAAATTAGTTAGTATATGTGAAGTCTTAATGATTTAATCCAAACACAACCAATTATTATTAGTATGGTTGCATTAATACACACATATAGTTACCATAGTAAAGACTGACAAACCCAGACTTATTATCTATCCTGTTTATTTATGTCTTCCTCTGTTAACTGGACCATATTTTCAATATGATGTGTAGCTAATAGAATATGAAGAAAACCACACAGGCAAGTATTTAACAGAATAATCTAAACAGAGAAACTGAGGGGGTGGGGAGGGAAGTGCTGCTAATTAAAAGCTAAATCCATGCATTCATGTTCTAGTGACAAGGAAAACACCTAATGGTGTAGCATAAGCTTATCCTAAACTAAATTCTATTTAAGTGGGCAACATATACTAACACCAGAAAAGGAAAAGGTATAACATTGAGGATAGGAACGTCAATTGTTTTAAAAGCAAACATTTAGACTAATGAAAAATGTTTCCCATTATTAGACTCTTACAAATACTTATTGAGCAACATTAACAACATTGGTAAAAGAGTCATGTATAATATAACATATGCTGTGTATCATGTATTTGCCTCTGCTTATGTTATGTGAATGTTATTTATGAACAGTGAAGTTGTAAGTTTAAAGACCCATTTTGGGGAACAAAGTTAGATTAGGCACACTCAATATAGGCCACTTTGTTTTTCATCAAGTCTTGTAACTTAGAATTACAGCACAGTGACTTGTGTCACATACAGCCACATTTCAGCACTGTTTACTGCACTCTGCGGCCTCTCCCTGTCAAAGGTGAGCAACATGGTACCAAATTTACATGGGCTTTCAACTAGCTTTTAGACTCAAATTTCAAAACATGTGGGACTAATTTTGAAGCCAAAGTCAACCTTTAAATCAAGTGACAACAAAGAATGAATCATTTTAAACAAGTTCTTTAGCCATCACAATAGGAGAAGCCATCAAACAGCCCTTGCTTTTTTGGTCAAGTACAGTTTAGGTACATGGTGGGCCAATAAACTCTGGACCAACTTTACTGGTGATTAAATATGCTCCCTCTGGTTAAGTATTTACTTTATTTAATTTCAGTAACTTTTCTTCACCTATCCATCCCCACACAAATACACAAGCTCACTGAAATATCAAAAACAAAGCCTCACAAATGTCTGCCTCCAATAATATCAACCCAAAAGTACCCTGGCCTGCACTAGGCTTACTGCTCTAAAGACTTATAAGATACATGTATTCCAAATGCTCAGTACAATAAATATCAAAAAAAAAGCATCTAAAATCCACTTTTATTTATTGGAACACTCCAACAGGAATGCTTATTCTTTCAGGGAAAACATCAGAGGTGTTTAAACCTCCTCCACTAGAGCTATTTACTATAGTCAAAATGTATTACTATATCAGTCAAAATACACTGGAATGGGACATCTAACCCGAAGCTTTTATTCTGCTCACATCTATACTAGGGTCATGCCTTGTTTTGCAGAGGCTAAATCAGGTAGTGCCACCTGAGAACTAGAGGTGCAGTCTATGCATGACACACCACGTGAGAGACACACAAAAAAGAAAGATGGTAAGCTCATTAGATGTTGCAGCAAAACACAATGCTACCAACAGAGCAGAAATTCCTAATTGGTAACATACGATTGCTTAAAACAAATTACCTACAAAACCTGATAATGGTGAATGCATGGAGATAATGATCAGTTTATGACAATGTAATAAGAACCAACTTAGTTTGCCCTGTTGCCTGTTCCTTTTTGAAGCCCAATTAAGAGTCCAGTTTATGTTTAGACCCTCATTTCAGAAGCTTTTCATTCTGACCCATCAGTGTCAACTCAGCTAAAAGTAGTACTAAACAAAGTAGTACTTATCTATCCCTCTGTTAGAAAATAAAGACATTGAGAGATGCTGAATATTTTGAGGAGAATCTACTTTAAAAGGCAGATATACTGTGCCTATCAAGATATAATAGATTGCAAAATTAAAGTTGCAATAAATAGCTTTATGAATTGCCACTTTCTCTCCAGAACATGCTACCCTGCAAAAAGAAAAGTCAGTCATCTGCTTTCCAGGCTGACAAAAAATATTCCCCATGAAGTTTAAATTTCCATTTTCCATACCCCCGTTGTGACATGAGTTAGCTGAACTAATAGCTAATGGGTATCATGGACAGCAATGAATAACTGAGTCACGGCATGAGTTTCAGCAAATTAGACTTTCTGACTAATTTGCTGCACTTGCAGACTTGTGTTACCATCATCTACCTTGTGGGACACTGAAGGGATTAGATAGCTTGTTTAACACTTGAGAGCAGATTACCATGTTATCTGTGTAGCACGCACATCATGGAAAGTTAAGGCCCATACAAGTATACCACCAGAGGGCAGTGGTTGGAAACCTCTACCTGTTAATGAACACAGAAGGTTCTCCAGTAGCAACAACCTTCAGAGCTTAACTGAAGTTCATGGTGCTAGGAGAACTTACACCAGCTGAGACCTGCCAAGATACAGAGAGATTAAAACAGAAGAACTAGTTTTGTGCTTGGAAACTCATAAAGCAGCAAGAAGGCAACTTAAGTCTATACCATTTCTGAGAGTGCTCCCGCTGAGATTGCTGCTGTGCCATAAATGAGGCCAGAGCAGAACAGGCCAACAGATATTTCAGCACCAGCTTCAAGAGTTGCGCAAATAGACTCAACGTTATCAAATGTAGGTCTAATATACTTTATAAAAGAGAAAGGTAGTTTGACAATTTTTTTTCTGGTCTCAAAAATAAACATAGAAATGGTAAACAAAAATATATACTTTAAATAAAAATGTTGAACCTGTATAACAAGTAACACGTTGAGCAAAACAAATGATGTGACATTACCACCACTAGTATGAGTCATTCATTTAGTTAAAATCCTAGTAAGGGCAGAAAAACTGAAAACTACTAAAACAATAGTACAGAAAGTCCCATTTCAGTAAAGTCCACACAAATTTGAAAACCTGGAAGCAATTCTTCATCAGATTTGACAGAAGGAAAGGAAAAAAAAAAAAAAAAAAAGGAAAAAAAAAAAAAAAAGCTAACCTGTTCAACAAATAAGTAAAATGCGATAACATTATTGTCAAAATGTCATGAAAATGTGATATATAGGAATATATCTATTTCATTTCAGTTTATTCTAAAGTGATTTTTTTGACACAGAACATTCAAGGTTTATTAATGACATTCAGCTAACAGCAATTGCTACAGTTTTAGTTCTAACTACTTAGAATCAATATGAAAAAAGAAGAATGAAGGGTATGAACTGCTGCATATTTTTTCCATACAGGATATCATGACTTATTACTAATAATATATTCATCTATTTTCATTATTAATCATTAATTAATAATGATTAATTAACTAATCATTATTACTAATAATATGTTCATTTTTTTAGCTTTGCAAGCTATTAGCTTTGCAAATATATAATGATGAGTTTTACAGTCTACGTACACACTTCATATTATTTAGTGTAGCTGTAGATATTTCTTAACCATAAGCTTTTTGGCATTGGTAAAATGTTTTAATTACAAATTGTATCAAAAAATGTCACTTTGTCACTTTTAACAGGAACAAAAGTTAAAACGCAGCCAAATTTTACCAAAAGCAGGTAAGCAGTGCAGTCAAGGAAAACCATAAACCTGGAGGATAATAACTAACATATATTAGAAAATCCCCTGTAACTCAAAGTTTTCAGGATAACTGAAGTAGGGATGAACTGAAAAAAAAAATAATAATAAAATACTCTTCTCTGTTAGTTATTAATAGATGCACAGGGTATTCCTGAGACATCAAGAGGAATACACTGAGTGCATTTCTATTTTGTGCAAACAAACCAAAAAATCACTATTTTACTTTTTACCCTATGTATTGTTTTCCCAGATAAATCTGCTGTCTTTTGCAGGGAAATGGCCTAATAGCAAAGCTATTTGGAAGCAAATCTACACACTACCTACCAACCATTTCAAGTAAATTATAATTATTTTCTTTGGTACTTCGTGAAATGTAACTGATTGTACATGGGGTTTGTGTCCACAGGACTGGTGCTGTCATGCCCTGTGCACAGTACCACTCCTATAAAAACACCCTCTGCCAAGATAAACAATGGCCTGAAATTTGGTGAACTTTTCTCAGCAGAGATAATGAGGTGTGGCTGACTCTCATCAAGCTCAACTGGGCAAGTGCAACTGGGGTATTCCAGAGGCAGTGGGAAGGGCTGGCTGAAAACCAAAAACCACTTTATTTGCAAAAGGGGGGGAAGCAGAGTACATTATTAAAAAGAGCCTGAAGAGATCTCAGAGTGCCCACTTCAGCTGAAAATAAAGAGAAGTCAGCAGCGACTCAAAGGGTTGGTCTTTCTGGGAACTGGGATGGTCTTTCACAAGTCGTCTGCATCATTCATCCTACACAAGCTTTCAGAGACAACTGCTGGTGATGCTGAAACTTCTCATTCAATTATCTAAGTACTCAGGAAGGAATTAGTGAAGACTGAAAGGAAAAAGACATCTAATATTTGAAAATTCTTGCTAGCATCTATTATTAGCTTTCCTTCCTTATTTGAATGGTGGACAAGCTCTATTCTAGGTCTTCCTCTTAATATTAAAGTGTCTATAGAATGCCTGCTTGTTATCTATTGTGCAACTTCTTTCTACATTTCTGCCTTAGACTTTGATTGAATCCTTGTGTGTTCATCTGATCTCCCGTAGTACTCATTCCCATTCCTATTTCCTTACTAGTATTTTCACTAAATCATTGTTGTTCTGTGGATAAAGGATTTCAGGTTCTCATTCACCAATTCAGATGATTTCATCAGAAAATCAGATCTGATATGCTACAAAAAGAATAGATTCCTTGCTATAACCTTTTCCTTCATTCCTGTGATTTACATTACTAATACAAGACTGTTGCTTTACCTAGATGTTTGTCTTTTGTTGTAGATGTCTCAAATATACATAAGTATTTCTTTTTGTGACCCATAACCTAGGAAGAGAAAACATGTGGATTCAGCAATCATCATGTCTATAATTTGGACTAATAATGAAAGTAACTGAACTTTAGCTTTGAGGGTTGTGTTCAGTTCCCTAAAGGGACATGAAATGTATCTTTGTACTAATGGTATTTTGTCTGCAGTGTGTCATATTAAATTAGCAGTAAAATATTACCCATCTGTCCTGCTCAATTCCAAGTCAATATTTGTTTAGAAAATGTTTTCACAAACAAGTGAATGATGATCAAGCAAAAATGATAAATATTAGTTAACAAAGAAATAGCAATAATACAAAGTTCATACAACTTTACATCTACATAAAAATTCATTTCTAATCATTCATAATTTTGGCAAAAGTTTTCCGGGGCAGAAGCTTTCTTTGTTTGGTCTCAGTCTGAAAAGATCTTTGCCAAGTATGACAAAATATGATTCAGACATCTTATATGTTACCAGATCACAGCATTGTTGAAGATGCTTTTCGATTCTCAGATAAAATAACACATCTGGGAGTTTTTTTAACCTCATATTTGGCAGGTGATACTATATTGAATTTAAAAAAAAATCATATTTTGATCTGTCATTCACACAATGTTGCCATTGACATCAAAACCTTGTATCAATAAGAACATTCAGGTCAAAATGGCTGCCAAGTATTGTTTCAAAGAAGTCACATAAAAAGCTATATCTCCACATATGATTGTTTACATCACTCAGGCATCTTTTTTTTTTTTTTTTTTTTTTTTCCTCTGGGTCAATATATTTGTATTGGATATCCATCTGGGAACTCAGAAATATAGTTTACCTCAGGATGCAAGCTATAAGCCAATACATGGCTTTGCTGTATTCTTCTCTAAATAATTGTTTCCATATTTTTGGCTTCCTTTGGAAATAGTGTCAAATTGTTTTGATTATTAGCTGATGAAAATGAGAAGACTTTCTTTTCATTATGCTGCCATGCACATCTCACCTAATTCAAATTATTTCCTTTTATGTCATGACACACAAGTGCCATTAGCCACTTCATTCAAGAAATTTATTTTGTTTCCTTTCTTTATTCACTAGAATCTTGGGGTTATAAAGAACTTTGAAACTTACAAGCATACTGCTCACACATATATCCAGAATCTTACAGGCATAGAAGCATGAAATCGTCTCCAATGGTAACATAAAGCAGCAAATATTCCTCATACTTCAAACCTTTTCGAGTCTATAAACTAAGCCTCCTTACTGTTCAGGGAACAACTGTGGTAGATGATCACCTCCTTTCCCAGAAGCTAAAATGTCATTCAGTTTGAAAGCATGGCTTGCCACTGTCAAAGTGTTTTGCTTTGTTTTTTGTCCAGGCAACTGTAACAAAGCTGTCACAACAGGTTTGTAATATACAGTTGAGCACTGTTTTCTAAAGAATCTTAGTATTCAGCTTTGTTCTGCATTTATTGGATATTTTGTGCAGAAGCAATTCTCTTCTGACATGAATGCAGCTAAATCAATTTGCAGCAGTTGAGAAGCTGGCTCTGATTTCTTTACTGTTCTATTAATTTAAAGGATTACTGACAAGAAAATTGGGTAAAAGAGTTGCACAGCACTGACTTTCACTTTATTCTCTTTGTCCAAGTATTTGTTTCCTCTAAATAAAGGGGTTATGAAAGACCTCTGAAGGGTTTTGAAAAAATATACATAGCATTCCTCTTTTCTATTTAGGCCATTAGTAGTATATTTCAGAAAAAGATATGTCTGGAAAGTTAGGGTATTTTTTGAGCACTGTGAAATGAATATATTCTGTGCTCAAAAAAAAAAAAAAAAAAAAAAAAAAAAAAAAAGAATTTAAAAATTTAAATCCTTAATGATACTATTCTATTGTTATGGAAAAAAAATGAAAAAAAAAAAGAAAAAAAAGTGGATTATAGGAAGAAAGTATATGAGAAATGATGAGATACAGAAAAGATATGGTTTTATTCTCCATTTGGCACATACATGTCCCAGCAAATGATTCTGAAAAGGCTTTGTGTATTTAGGTAAATTGTGCACAAAACCCTTAGACTAAAGCATTTTCCTAAGACATTGGGTAACTATATGCTCCTAAGCTTCTAATTTTGGAGCAGAAAAACAGCTGAGTGATTTAGAATGAAAATCAAAACAGCAAAGATTCAAAGTATTTTAATTACTGCCTACACCAAACTGTTAATTACCCAAATATGCAAAAGTTTTTCAGTGTTTGACACCTATATAAAAAAAAAAAGCACCTTCAATTCAGTTTTCCTCAGGTCTAAGTTTGACCTGTATATAAAGTGGCTTATGTATAAAAAGTATCAGTGACTGACAACAGACATTTGTCATATCTGTAAAAAGCAACTGGTCTGACTGGAGAGTCAGAAAGAACCCATGATATATGCTGATTCAAGTGATAGTTGCCCAACAGGAATTTCTGGAGCGATTTTCTACATTATATAGATTTCTGTGGATTTTTCTACAACTGAGAAGCAAATCCACATGTCATGTTGGGCAGATGTACTCAAAATCCCCACCTCTAACTATTTTGGCCTTCTTCTTTTGTGGTTTTGTAATCCACAAATCGTCATAATACCTCATACAAATCATTTTGAGAGACACATGTTTATGGAGAGATCTACAGCCAACTCAAGGAGACATTATTTTCATTTCATTATTCATTTTTTCTTTTTACATCTCTGATAGAGTGGTTCAGATTCTGTATTCTATTGACGTCAATTGGAGTTACATATATAATGCTCAAGAATAGGATTTATGTTCCAACATATTACCTCTGATTTTGAAAGGTTATATACACTATAGTTAGACTATGGTAGGAATCAGGGAACATATGTTCAACTTTCTAATTCTAAGGTGCATTCAAGACTATTTTTATTAAGAATTCCTTCCCTTTCATTTCTCTATCTAAGCATAAAACAGACTACCAGATTTCCAGCATTTTTTAAACTTACCACATCCAAAATATTCTAGATTTAGAAGAAGCCAAATACTATTGTTTGCATTTTGAACAGAAATTCTAAGCTATAAACCATGAATACAAAAGATATGATCCTGCTTTTTGCATTTTTGCCAGTCCACAGTCTAGTCCCCTGTGTATTTCAGAATGTATCCAAATAGCATTTGTAGTCCTCTGTCATTAAATAAAGTATAGCATAGCTTTCCCACCTAATGATGACAATGCCATTTGCTTTCGTCTAGTGTTCAAAGCAGTAACAGTCCCCAGGCCTTGTCTACTGTCTTTGCCTTTAGCAGATCCTCTATAATCTTCAGATTTCATAATGGTAAACCCCAATCAACTCACAAGCTTTTCACAAGGAAGAGAAGCAGATCAGTCATATTTTTCCAACCAAACACACAAGACAAGGACATTGTGTGAAGAATCTAACACAGACTTTTCTCTCCTAAGCTAGTCTTTCCTGCAAAGTTATTCACACCTCCTGTCCCAATGCCTGACTAATGGGATCCATCCGTTCCTACAGGTAATATCAACATATAGAGGCGACAGCTATTTAACAGCAGCAGAATAATATAAGCGGAGCCAAAAAAAGTTCCCAGTTTCCCAATCACTTACTGGACTGCACATAGAAGAAGACTCTAGTCTTCTTTAGAGAAAATACAGAAACAAATTGAACTTAAAGGAAGCAAAGTGACTATATCCTGCAGTTCTTTTGCAACAAAGTCAAACAAATGGAGGCTGGAATTTCCCAGTTTTTCTCCTTCACCATCACTAGGAATTCAATAAAAGTAGAGCATATTAGTGACAGATTCATGGTTGCACCAGGGAGGCTTAGGTTGGATATTAGGGAGAACTTCTCTACCAAAAGGGTTGTTAGGCATTGGAATGGGCTGCCCCGAAAAGTGGTTGAGTCACCATCCCTGGAGGTCTTTAAAAGACGTTTAGATGTAGAGCTTAGGGATATGGTTTAGTGGAAGACTTGTTAGTGTTAGGTCAGAGGTTGGACTCGGTGATCTTGGAGATCTCTTCCAAACTAAATGATTCTGTGATTTTGTATCTAAATGACAGTCTTTATAAGAGCTTTGTTATTCATGTTCCTTGGTACATCACAGTGTGTGAGATCATTTAGTTACTGATGATTTCTCAGTAACTTCTTTTTTACCTGGAAATTATATTTGTCACCAAAATAACCCACTCACCAAACAATGTGGCTGGGAGCTCTTTCTATTGCTTTGCCTGGAAATGGTAAATGGAATGGTAAAGTTATTTCTGATTATCTATCCACAAAAAAAGGGGGTGATTTAAGGAGTCTTAAAGAATTAAAGGAAGCGTCTACAAAGAAAGCTCATAGAGGATTTTTATTTCCAACTTCAGTTCTGGTAGCTCTTCTTCACCCCTACCTCCCCGCAGTGCAACTCAGATCAATAGAATACCAATGTTTCCATAGGTTTTAGTAGTCTGACAGGAGGGATGAGTTCTGCCTTTTAGTCTCTGTGTAAATGTTTATGTCTAAATAGATACACCAGCCTATATTCTGGGCTGTGTTCCAGCACTTCTACTCAGTAGAAGCAAACTGGATGTCCCCAGCGGATACTTCATTCCTGCACCAAGGTGGAAGCCCAGATGACACAAGCTTAGTGTAATGGTTGTAGGCTTGTCTTCCCTGGTTCTCCTGGGGATGGTGAGAAACGGTGGCAAAGAAAAAGACACGAACTCAAAAGAGATACGAAAGAGACTTTTATGAGTAATGAGTTCTGTTTGATTCCACTGACTGTTCAGTTGTCCCTAAGACCACTGCAATGGTCACTCTCCTGGAAAGTCCTCAAAATTGTCTTGCATATGTTTGCAAAGATGAGCTAGTATGGACAGAATATTTGACTGATAGCCACTAAAAATTAAAATATTGATTGAATACAATGGAAAATATATATTTTTCCCCTTTTCCCTCTTTGATTCATCTTTTTTATATCTGTATCATTTTTCATAGCAACTGCAAAACAAAAGTTCAGGATTTAGGCTTTAGCTTTGACTTTTATAGAAGCGGGATCTTTGTTGGACAGTTTTACTACATAACCTGTTAGAATCAGGAAGTGTTTTTCTTTAAATTCAGAGCCCTACACTTACAAAATGAGTTAGTATTTCTTTATTCACTTTAGGATAGCTGTTTACTGCAATAAGCTTACTTCCCAAACTGGATTCAGCAAGACAGAAGCCTATGAAGAGCAGCAGAGCAGAGAATCTATCCTAAATGCATGAGTTAAGTATATCACCAGTTCCTGGAATCAGGCTACAAAACCATAATTGGTAGAGCAGGCTTATTTCATCTTCCACCCCCCTCTCCCCCCAGCACATACACTATACACTACTCAGAAAAGTTCAAGAATGAGGACTTCAGACACAACCATTTCTCAAATAGGTTAAGTCCTGGGAATTCACAGCAAGAGGAAAAGCTAAAGTGTCACTAGCCACCTTAGGAAAATGTTACATTATCAAAATGAAAAATTTCAAGAGCTCCTTAATTGTATGGTAGTCCCAGTAAGAATGAAAAGAAGCCTGCCTCATTGTGGAGTGAGAATAGCTTTAAAAAGTCAACTCCCCCACTTCAGCACAGAACCACAGAGTGCTCAATCAACAGCTGTAACACTTGCTTTGAACACCAGAGCACCCATGCTTTGTCCACATGTTCTCTGTTGCATCGAGATGATTGGGGTCTCCTAAGTATTAATTCACATGTGGAGAAATTGGATTTGGCAGATTGGATGGAAAATGATCACATGTGCACCAGCTATAAAAAAAAAAAAAAAAAAAGAATTAAAAAAAAAAAAATAAACTCTCTCATTTCTGGATCTGTCAGTAAAAGCATGTTTGACAAAGCACCCAACTGACTTCAGAAATTTGCAGCAATAGACCATTATATGCTAAGAACTAAAAGAGCTTCTTTCTAACGTGTTCATGCTTCAGCAGGAAGCCTGGGAGGAATCTGTGTCCTCAGAGGACAACTGCCAGACTATTCACAACAGCCTCTGCATTGTTTACATATTAAGAATGTTTTTAAGACAAATAACGTGATTCATTTTTTCTCTCTATCGTGTTTTATAGCTTTTCCTTTTGTTTTATTCCCAAGAGATTGTGTCTGGAGCTGCCTTGAATTCAGGGAGGTAATTAAATCATGCAATTTAACCTCCAAAAGAAAGCGTTGCCCTGGGTTGATTTTGAAGGAAGGGGAAGAAGGAGGCTACGTTCCTTGCAGGGGCTCTAAGCCAAATAGATTTGAGATGGAGGAATGCCCAGCTTTCTTACAGCATGTATTCACTAACCATACTGACTCATTGTGCACTGCAATACCACAGAATTTATCAGATGCCTTGAGAATAATGCTCTGTGAGTCTGAAGCCCTCTGACCCCTGTGCAATGTGGCCCTGCTCTGTAGAATAGCGGTGTCAATGCTCCTATGGCAGCACAGGTTGGATGAGTTCCTCTTGATTGCCGGGGGGGAAATAAAATCCTGACTCCTGTACTCCAGTTCCAGCAGTGCTCATACCTCTTAAATACTATGCACATCAAAAAAAGCATAATGCTGGCAGTTTTCAATAGCTCTCACCTCCATAACCAAGGACTATTACTGGCATTTAAAAACTCTCTGGACTGATGAACAAACCAGTCACTGAAATAGCTAGTCCATGCAGATGCCTTTGCTTAGCTGTAAGTCAGTATGACCACAATCTCTTCATTCATTCATGGAGACACTCTTGAAAAGGATTTTTCTCTGCCAGTCCTCACTCATTGTCAAGAGGCTAAAATACAAGTTATACTCCTACAGAAAGATAAGGTTGACTTTGTTGGTAAGTCTATTGGAATTTTAATCTGACCTTTTCTCTCTCAGCCATATGCAACCATGTTCAGAAAAGACCAACCAACGCATCTATTTTCCATCAGGAGGAAACTTTAATGTCACCTAGCAAGATCCTGATGATGTAATTTTTCAGATGCCTTTGATATGGTTGCATCAGAAATATGAATTAAGCTCTGTATACAATAAATATTAAACCGATTAAAGAAATGGTTCTCATCAAGCCATGCCCTTAACTATCATATACTTGATTGACAAAGTTGCAAAAATGCCATTACATTGGTTGCAGGTAAATCACTTTTCCTATTATATCTGTAAGTGAGAATTTCTCCAAGTCTGGCATGTATCTTTTATATTCCATCTTCCTGATTTAGGCTCTTTTGTCACTAAGTTGACAATATACAAATTCTTTGTTTTTTGTTTTTGTTTTTTTCCAAAATATTTGGGGAGCAAAAAAAGAGGAATCATATGTAATACAATAGACACAGCATTAACCAGTTATCCCAGAGTCATATGTCAGATGTTCATCTAACAATAGGCAATAGGCAAAAATTATTCTCTGCATAGGGCCTTAATTTCAGCACTCAGGCAATGTTGACACCGTACTGGCAAAGTGCTCTGATGGCTGGTATGTCCAGATCTCAATGTTGACAGACTTGTATGGATTCCAGATTCTTTTTCTCTAAAAAAATCTTTAGAGAAACTTCTAATCTGTAAAATCAGTTAATTCCTTGATCTACAAAATATTATTTCTAACCAGGTCATTTTGAGAACATCATTTTAAGATCAAATTATGAACTAGAAAGAATTATGTATCACAAATTCACAAAATCAAAATACCAATATAATTGACAATCATTGTGCTTTTAGCTATTATTCAAACTAAAAACTCTATCCAAAAGTTCGGTTAAAAAAAAAAAAAAAAGTTTGTTCCTGTATCAAGAGCAATTTTATCCAGTTGAGTACTATACAATAAAATCTAAAAAGAGGAATGCTAGTGTCTTAATTTAAGACCAAATAAATACATGCACGTCTCTGCTGTAAACTGTATGTCACCTCTTCATCTATATTGATTCTCAACAACAATAAACAGTTTCACATTGGTCTTACATTCAGGTAGATTGTTTGATAATTCCTGTCCATTGTATCATAAAAGAAATTATTTTTGGTTCAAAGAATAAAAGCTTTTAAAAGAAGAGTTAATCTTCAACATACATTTAAAGGAACATTTTGACTAACTGAATAACCACAGGTGATTTTAAAGACTAAACTTGTATGAACCACCTCAAAACACATGATACATCTCTTGGCAATTGAGAACACTGTTCGTTTCAGGCAAAGTTTTCTTTGCCCAGTACAGCCAGTCTAGTCTCTTCTTTCATATACATGTATGTGGATTGTGTAAGAATCAAATCAAAGCTTTTTCTCCTTTGTTTCACAAACATCCTCTTCCGTGGCATTGTCTCTAGCTTTTTATATACACTAAATATAGTATAAGTATATATATACATACTAAAAGTAAATGATTAGATGATACAAAAATTGATTATTCTGTATTGTACTGATGGATTAATCAATAAGGAGTGGGGAGACCATTTATATTGGCATTTCCAAACAGTGTTTGATGGCTGATTTCATATTATGATAAACTGCCACAGAAAAGTCCAGGGATGCAGAAGAATGCCCATAACAGCGAAGTTGTAAGAGCAGTGTAACTTTTACTTAGAAAGGAAACTATGAAGTAATGCAGGAGTGGAAGGAAAAAGGAGAGAACATAAATGTTCTCTCCTTGTCTGCTTTGTAGAGCCTTTAAAAGATTAAATTCAACATTTTATTTTCCACACACAACACACAAAATTCTAAAAAACTGTAACTTCTTACCAGCAAAATCACTTTTTCATGAATTTTCACCCTAGAAATACAATTTGACATAAAAATATAAAAGTCATTTAGCTTGGTCTTGCATGATGCCTAAAGCTCTCCCTCCCTTACTTCTTCACCAGACTTCAATACAATTAATAGTTAAAGAACATAAAGCTCAAAATCCCTCTGTATTTTCTGGGAGCAAATCTTTCAGGTGATGGTTATGGCTGAAGCTATGCTCAAAAGAGAGACAACACTAGGTGGTCAAGAACAGAGACAGGAATCAGCAACAGATTGGTAACTGGGCATCTCAGCAGAAAGGGAGCCCAGACCACATCCATAAATTAATCCAGAGATTTGATGAGATATGAAAGTATCAGAGAATTCAGGTTTTAGTTACACTGACAACTGTGCCAGTATTCTCTTTTGAAACTTATGATCAACATGTAGTGTTTTGCACATAGCCATTGCTTCTGGAACTGAGGGAAACTGACATCAAAGGGAATTGACATCAAACTGAGGGAATGGACATCAAAGTCTTACAGGATTTTAAAATAACTTTCTAGACCTTGGTAAGCTTTGTAAGAGGAACGACCTTGAATTGCAGGAATCAGAAAGCAACATATTAACATACAAAATCATTATTAATACTTAGCACATGTCATGATTTGGGGAATCTATGAATTGTTAAAAAAATGTTTAGGGAGTGACAAGTTGCAAAACAGCCCATTTCAGCTTTACAGCTGCAAGAACACAACAGCAAAGGGGACAGAGAAAGGACTGAAGATGCTTTCTGTAATCATGTACACAGATACACAGAGTAGAATGTCAAAAAATAACTTTGACCTCAGAGGAAAACAAATTGCTAGGTGACAAAAAAAAATCAAAGATGATCTAGAAAAGCTGCCTTTGTTTGTTTGTTAAGTTTTAGTGTCCCCAGGTAACTAGGGACAGCAACTAGGTAAGTTCTTATGCTTCACAACAAGGACAGTTACAAAAGTCTGGGAATTAGAACTACCAGAACATTTGATTAGGTTTCAATATAAGAGCATTGTGAATGAGCATCTCTTACAGGAATCAAAGGATGAGAGAGAACGTCAGGGGGCTCCATCAGGAACAAGATGCACCAAACAGGCCATGAGGGCAGAGAGAGAGTCTGGTTGGTGTTCTCATTTGGACTAGCTTGACTAGTGGTCTGTGCTAAGCTAGCTTCTTTTTCTGCTAGCACCTCTCTTTTTTCAACAGCAGTTTTAAAAGTTATGAAACCTGAATATTTTGCTAAGCCATTTAATAAAAATCCTAATTTATTCAACAGTGGCCCTTAAAAAGTGTCAAAAAGTGTCAAAACGTGCTTTGTAGAAAAATAAGAACCAACACTGGCTGGAGTTATGGGAGCCTTCCACTTGCTTGAGTGAATAAAATAAAAAATGTAGTTCCAACAATTAAAAAGAGGTTTTATTTTTATTGAAGGTGATTGGTGTTCAGAGAATAATTCAAAGGCTTGAAAAGAAACTGGTTATGATCTTGGCTACTGGAAAAGTAATTTTTTTTTTATAACTGATCCTCAAAACAGTTAAGCAGCTGAGAAATCAACTATTTTTATATATTTTATTTTAAATACCATGAAATTTTCTTTAAAAAAAAAAACAACTTTTACTTCTAAAACTAACAAATGGTTTTATTCTTTGAGGTGAAAATATGAATATACAGAAGATATTTTAGTCTTCTTTTGTAAGAGAAGTTCAAAGCTTCTGGAATATTGATAAGAATGTTGATAAGAATATCTCAGCATTAGAGTCAAGGCGGGAAGCATCCCAGGAAGTGTTCACTAGGGTAAGCTTTCTCTAAAGCAGAAGACAACCACTGTTTTTGCAGATCTAACACCTAAGCCCATGTTCTTGCTAGGCTGAACATAAAAATTTAAATGAAATACTGCATACTTCTAGGATGTTATTCTGGCACCTCTGGAAAACATGTATTAACACAGAAACCACAGTTCAAAACTTTTGTATTCGGATGAAATGGCCCTGTTGTCAGGGCACTAAGCAGCAAATTTGTATATTTTTATTAGGTAAACTTTCTATCTCCAATCTGTTTTGTGTACATAGGTAATTTCAGATGGACACAGAAAAAAGTTGCACACGATGAGCAATAATACATCTCAGGAAATGGTCAAACTGTGATTTATATGCAATGTGAGACATACATCAGTAGTAGCATAACAAACAAAACATAGGAGAAAATACTTAGGTTTTCAAAGATTCTTAGGACTTGGGCATCATTTTCCTATTGATATTCAATTTCCAGCTGAGAAGTCTGCTTCATTCCAAATATACATGAATAACTGGGAAGTATCACAAATTATAAAATAAAGCATGGTCACTTAAATAATTTAACAAACCATTATAAAACAAGTATAACTACACTGTTACACTGTAGAAGCTCATTTTTGTGGAAATCTACGTGCCAAAGAGGACATGAAGCAGACTAATTTAACATTTCCCTGGACGTAAGCTATCTTCTTTTCAGTGTCTTCACTTCAAAAGGGGGGCTCACTGAGTTTAAAAGCAATGTATCACAGGCAGACGTAGGCAGAACAGCAAGTGTTGAGGCTGCAGGACCACAAATTTTGACAATGCCAGCTGATGATGCCTCCCCTCTCCTGCCCAAGGCTGAAAATCCCTGTCCCCTCATGAGCACCTCTGAAGGTATGTGGTGGTCTCTACACCTCTCTCATGGAGAACAGCTACTAGAAAGGGATGTAAAATATAAACATATCCAACTAGATAGTTTTAAAGCCCTGGAAGACTAACTGCACTACTAGGAAGAGAGAAGAAACTTGTTTGCTAAATTTAGATTCAACTTGGAAAAAAAATAGTGTGGCTCTAAAGCATTTTTGAAGGTTTTAGGTCCTGGTTCTCTTTTGCTCTCATAAGATGAGAGTTCTTAAAAAGTAATTCCTTCACTAATGCCAGAACCAGAGAAGCACTGGCTTTAGAAAACCTCCCCTGTTTTTGCAGTACAGGCTTCCATTTAGTAAGAAATACATGTTTTTTAATTAAATTTCCCATGAAAAACAGTGGTTTAAATTGAAGGAAACTGTGCCTCACAAAAACTCAATAATATTGTTAAAACCAAAAGCTTATTTAAGAAGACAGGAGTTTTCATAAAAATCCTAAACATGTTCATTTCTCTATTTCTGAAGGTAAATAAATCAGTCATAAACCCTTCATTAATTCTTCCTCAGGCTTACCCATTTGGATTTTGCTGAACAAAGGATCAGGACAGATGTGCAATATTATGTAGAGCTTCAGGGTTGCTTTCTACAGCTCTGTACTTGGTAGCAGTGGGGCAGCCCCAGTCCCTATCATACACATATATGACACCAAGTTAGGTGCGTGTGTCAATCTGCTCTTGGGTAGCAAGGCTCAGCAGGAGGATCTGGATAGGCTGGACCAATGGGCTGAGGCTAGCTGTATGGAGTTCAACAAGGCCAAGTGCTGGGTCCTGCACCTGGGGCTCAATAACCCCAAGCAGAGCTACAGGCTGGGGGATGAGTGGTTGGAGAGCTGCCAGGCAGAGAAGGACCTGGGAGTGATGGTTGATAGTCAGCTGAATATGAGCCAGCAGTGAGCTCAGGTGGCCAAGAAGGCCAACAGTGTCCTGGCTTGCAAAAGAAACAGCATGGCCAAAAGGACTAGGGAAGTGATTGTCCCCCTGTACTCGGCTCTGGTGAGGCCACACCTCAAGTACTCTGTTCAGCTTTGGGCCCCTCACTACAAGAAGGACATTGAGGTGCTCAAGAGAGTCCAGAGAAGGGCAACAAAGCTGGTGAGGGGTCTGGTGAATAAGTCTTACGAGGACCGGCTGAGGGAGCTGGACTTATTCAGCCTGGAGAAGAGGAGGCCGACCTTATCGCTCTCCACAGGTACCTTAAAGGAGGCTGGAGTGAGGTAGGGATTGGTCAATTCTCCCATGTGCCTGGTGACAGGATGAGGGGGAATGGGCTAAAGTTGCACCAGGGGAGTTAAGGTTGGACGTTAGGGAGAACTTCTTTACTGAGAGGGCTGTGAGGCATTGGAAAGGGCTGCCCAGGATAGTGGTGAAGTCACCACCCCTGGAGGTCTTTAAAAGATGTTTAGATGTAGAGCTTAGGGATATGGTTTAGTGGAGGACTTGTTAGTGTTAGGTCAGAGGTTGGACTCGGTGATCTTGGAGGTCTCTCCCAACCTAGATGATTCTGTGATATATGCAGCAGTACAACATGCATTCACATATAAACAGCAGTCAGGTTTACGTGTCTGTTTAAGAAGCATATAAGTTGTTTTTGTTTGTTTGTTTGTTTTTTTCTTGGTAGCATGTTCCAAGTACATATGGTATGTCTTGAACCAGTGATCTCTTACAAACAATAAACTTCAAAATTTCAAGCAGCAAATCATAAACTGAACCCGCTACAGGAAAAGGCAAACTAGTCCTCTTCTGCACTTCTCCACCCCTAGTGACAGCACAAGAATTAACTGGATTAATCACATTTATCCATGATCCAGGTTAAACCCCCAGAGTTATTTGCTGGTTTCAGTTTAACCCAGTTCAAAATTACACCTTATCAAAGTTAACATAAAACTATAGTAAAGTGCAAGTCATCTGTTGACATAAAATCCAGATGTCCTTTGGTCTCTCAGCCATCACCATCTAAAAAGCACTGCAGATCTCTTGGCACAAGATTGAACAGGCCCTGCAGGGCTAACTGCCTCTCTCCTCAAATTACTGCATCTAGCATAGCTCCGCGTTAATTAGGCTACTCTTCTAAGTACTCTTCATTTTTTTTCTCCCGGTTTTGGAGGTAATGGTTTAATTTGTACTTTTCTGTTGCGTATGCCAAGTATCTGTAAAGGGCTCAAAAGACAAGCACTTAGTGTTGAATATTGTTGGTGCTTTTTATTCAAAATGAAAGGAAAACCTGCTTTCCAAGTTACTTTTTTATTTATATTGACTTCTTTAAGTTATGATGTCAGTAGCGGAATCCATGTTTTGGAAGTGAGGAATTGGGAAATCAGGGCTTACTATCATTTTACCAGAAAAAAAAAAAAAAAATTGCTTCATTAGCCTCAAATGAAAGAGACAACAGCAAGGACAAAACTGCCAACTCATGTTCCAGAATATTAAATAGCAAGTCATCAGATATGGAAAGGGTGAGAGTGGGAAGAGAAAATAATGGAACTGTTTACTCCCTTATGGCTTTAATTGAATAACAAAAAATGTAGTTATAACAAGAAAAAAAAAAAAAAAATCTTGGCTTACTCCTGCAACAGCCCTAGGTTTTGGACAGAAGCAATGTTATAATGTATAATTATATAACTTACTTCAACAGTTGCTTTCCATATGGGAAGCAACAGATTTGCCCAGCTGCATTTTGGCAAAGCCCAAATCTATCATTATTCGGGGTATAACAATTTTGCTGAAATTTGGAAGACTTACAGAGAAATCTACACATTTCAGTGATGTTCCTTGACTCTGCTTCTCCTTCTAACACTAAAGCAGGGCTTCAACTCCTTTACAAGTGGACCTGAGCAATATTTATCTCACAGGATTGTCAGTACAATTGAGTTCTGACTATAAATGACTAAGATTACATTTCTTTCTTCCTGTGATTAAAGAAAAAAAAGCTTCAGGAAACATGGAAAGGATGCCTTTGAAAGTCTAATTTAAACATTTTGATCTTGTATAATCCTCTGAATATATGGATTTAACTCAGCTGCTTTGTGACCTTCATTCCATGTTATCCTGTGTCTTCTGTATCAGTAACTGAAGAGAGAAAAAACATCTTCAGCAGTCTTAAAGCAGCAGAAAGCATTTGTCATCATCAGACAGTTGTTTATTTCAGTAACTTTGCTATAACCAGAAAGTTGATTATATTTGTTAGTATTTTGAAAAATAGGATATTTATGAACCTGAACTAGCTTTGATCAGGGCTATTTCTGTGTCAAGAATTGTCATCCAATGGTTAGAGTAGCAATTGATTTCACCAGATTCCCTGCTGCTATGCCAGTGTCAAGAACTGCAAGATTTACAAAATAACACAAAGAAAAATAATAGGGACAGATGTTTGGCATAGGTATACAGGATATAAGTTGAGTGTGAGACTGTACAGAGAAGCCACAAAAACTGTCAGTTTCAAAAGACTGATGCCAAAGTGACCTAGTTAGCAGAACATCTGAGTCCTCACATGTGAGTCAAATACATACCGATTGGAACGTCTTTTGCAGCCAACCTTTCAAACATTTTACAAGGCATTACTCTTCTAAGAATACTTTGCAAATATATTCTACCTCGTGCTGGAATAAAAATAAATGGGTCCAACACCAAAAAAAATGATAATGCACTGTGAACTGAGAGAGCATCAAGAAGTGGCTCCATGAATGCCACTGTAGCCTCCTGGGAAAAGCTGCAGCCACATATCCCATAACGTTTTCAGTATCCCAAAGGGAAATTACCTCAGATTTCCTGTGTTCTCATTTGTCTGACACATGTTTTTATTACATTTTATATCTTTAAGTGTTCTGCAGTCCATGAAATCACTCCAAAAAGCAATTTACCACATTATATTACTTTCTGCTATCTTTATTTATCATCAGAATTTTGAGAACTAAAACTACTGTGGTTTGGAGAATCCATGGAAGGCATCTGGCACAATTAGCAGAGCTCAAGAAGAGACTGCATTTGTTGCCAGATGGTCTTCTGCTTTTTGCACGAAAGAGTGCTTGGATAAAACACAGAAACAGGACCAGGGCAGGGAGAGGAACTGAGGCATGAGAGTGAGAATTTTCAACCTTCACATGCAGACAGATGAACCAAACCAGTCTTCTTACATCCCAGCCAGGTGCTTCAGACACAGAAAAAGTCTAAATGCCAATCCTGAAGATAGCAGTCCAGACTGAACTTTCCAAGTGAGTCAAGAAACCCTCTGAAGCCCACATTGAACCATATGATGGTCCAAATTTCAGGTTCACTTTTTTCCTTCATTTCCCTATTAGGCAGCTATGTGCTTAGCACAGCAGGTGTTTCAGATCTTAGTCACTTGCTCAGTGCTTTGGATGCCAATTTAGATACCAGCTCTAGGTTGGCTCTGATCGCTTAATCTGAAGAGAGTTGTGAATCTAAATCTTCACCATGACTCCTGGCTGCTAGTGAATATTGAGAAGGAAACTGTATTTGAGGCTGCATGTTTTTTCCCGAAAGGTAATAACACCACATCACCCTGTGAAATAAGTGTTCCCCACACCGTGTATGAATCAGCTGTGACAATAAAGAAAGCAGCTCAGAACACAGGTTCTTCTTTGAGGAAGGAAAAGAAAGTAAGGAAATATACCACAGTTCTTGCCTTAAGGAGCACCACCAAAGCAACTAAATCATTGAGCATATTGTCTTACTGAGGCACAAAATACTTCCTCTACAGGGGTCCCACTGTACAATCATTTTCTAAAGTGCAGAATTTTGCTGACTTTACATTCCAGTAAGTGATCTGGAGTAGCTTACAAATGTTACCATATTTATGCAGAGGGAGTAACTTCAAATTGCCAGCCCTCCACAGACCATGAAAACACTCCTTCCCCCAAACCCCACAGTTCCTACTCAGTGCTTTTGTAAACTTAAGGCACTGACAATATTTTAACTAGTTCCTCAATCCAACAAGTGCTCTTCTAACTTCCTGCCCCTATCAGAAACAGGGATTCGCTATGCTTTCAAAACTGTTTAAAGGAAATTTGTTAGTTGACTGTATATGTTTGATAAGATCTTCAGATCTGTGAAGATGAAGGTGTGCATACTCCTAATCACAAGCTTTGAAAGAAAACAAACCAAAGCATTGGAATATACAAACCATACTCTGGCCAAGGATGGGTTAATGAAGTGCTCTAGGCTCTGCCCCCCTACACTGGTAATAGGAATCAGGCTTGTAGGGAAGGATTTCTTGGTGACTGGCCAGGAAGAGAGCCTATAATCTGCAAAAGATGGGATTCGGGGCTGAGTCAGAAACTGCCTGAGAGTCTTCTGCCTGTCAGAGCCTCACTGAGAGAAGCTAAGCCTGCCATGTAACAACTGGAGATTTGTTACTGCAATCTTGTTTGTTTGTCGTGTAGGCAATGCTGTGCTTAAAGGGAGCAACAGCCAAATAAAATCTGTCATACAATTCAACTATGCAACTTTTGGCTATAAGATTGTGGTGATCCTATTACGGTCACTTCTTAAGCTACAGTGGTCAAAGCCACATGAAATGGGGACCTTTCTTTATCATTTAGTCAACAATCAGCTGCCTTCACTTAAATGACAGAGCAGTTCTGGAATTGCAAAGCAATGGGGGAAAAAGTCAAAAGTTTTATTACTGGGGAATCTGGTATGGTTTAAGTCACAGAAGGAAAGACCAGAACACTATTAGAAGAATCTCTTCAGAAGGCTCCAGACCAAGTCTAAAAACAGATGAAAATCTGGCTGAGATAAATTGAGAAAGACTATAAAAGGTTCATTAGTACCTGAATTTTCTGATGAGCAGAAAATTGTGATCAGTGTTCAACACATCACTAGCTCAGACAAAAAAAAAGAAAAAAGAAAAAAAAAAACACCCCGACTTACACAAAAGAAAGCACAAGGAAGAACATTTTTTGTATTCATTTCTGATCTCTCAGATAATGCACTACTCATATAAAAATGATAAATTGACAAATATGTATGGAGGCAAATCCAAACACCCTTCTCTTTCAACTTGGGCTGCTTTTGGAGTGAAATAATCCTAAGACCTTTTTAAATATAGATTGTTTTTAAATATATATAAGAAAAAAAAGTGTTTTACTTGGTAGATTTATCAGGCTTACGATGTCCGGAAAAACATCAGATATACTGGGAAAGTTCTTTGCTTTCAAGTCAACTCCAAAAACTGTTAACAAAAATGCACAGTACACCTTCACATTTTCACATTTTAACATTCCATAAATACTTTCCAAAAAAACAATATCATCTTTGTGCATAGCTGATACCAAGATTGTGATAATACTATTGATAAGCGAGGAAAGAGATAACTATTCGTGATTTCTTCCACAAGAAATAAATTAGTACTTTTCCTCTTAAGGATTCAATATTTTTACAGTACTTTAAAAGCAAAGATAAATCAAAGAGTCAGAGTGCCCTCTGGTGGTAGTCGGTCATTAGTGCTCATTTTAGAATATTCTTGTTCATACCAAACAAGGCCAACTATTTTCTTTCCCGATTGTTCTAGAGAGAAATCTTATAGCTACTAAGCTATCATACCTAAAAGTGTCTTTAAGAGAGCATTTAGATCTAGACAATTAAGCATGTGGATCCGGACAACCAAAGGTCACCCTCATATAATGAAGTCCAGAAAAACAAAGACCATGCTTTATCACCACCAATTCAAGACATTGCAAAAAACTGAAATGCAAACCACAACTTGAATAAGCTTCTCAGTGGATAACTTGATTTGATGACATAAGCACTACATTGGTACAACACAGAAGGAAGGAGAGGAAATTAAACCTCTTTGCTGATGAGTATAAATAACCATGTGGGTAAGGAAGGTAAAGGGAGACTTCCCAAATTACTCCTGCTGTGGCCAGAGAGGGGACTAATTCCTTCCAGGAGCCGCTGGTCCCAGAGTTTAATGTACATTTCTCTTCAGAGAGAGATATCAGGGTCTGCTGTGCAGAGACCTTCAGTTATTATTACACCACTAACATCATCTTAGATAAACTCTTGCAGCAGGTCCTGCAGCAGTACGACTAAACAAGAAATAAGCTCTGCAGTGAAGCTAAAGCAGGCAAGCCTGAGTTAACTTCCAGGGGATTTTCACCCTCTGTTGCTAGGAGAAAGAACGGATTCGGGCCTTCCATTTGTCCATCCCCCATCTGTTTCTTGGTTCCTCATGGGCTGACTCCAGTTTTCACTCAGGGATGATGGCAGCTTCCCCTACAGCAATAAAGGGACAGTTCAAAACTAAAAATGAGATATATTATTCCCCAGTTCAAATGAAGAACATCCTGCAAGCAATCAAAAGCAGATGGCTATTTTAATGCCTCGCTCTAGTGAGTTGCCAGTCACGTCATGACTGCCAGTCATGACTGGACCAATGTCTGCTTTGTAACTGATGCCACTGCACACAGAGTGGCAAAAAGTTCTGAGGCTATATGCTGACCCACAGAGACCCCGCTGGTAGGTCACCACTGGCACACTGATATGAGAAGGAAACCTAAACTTACAGAACTGATTGAAGTGTGAAGGGACAATACCAACATCAAAGACAACTAATTCAGTGTCCACACCCAGAAACACAGAGCAACAGAAATACTCAAAGGAAATACTTCAGATCTTTTTCCTCAGGATCTCAAGTGTTTTATACTAAAGCACCTATAAACATTCAGTTCGTTTTTTCTAACATGCCTGAAAGGAACAAAACTAATACCGACATTCATTTCTCAATTTCATTAAATAAGAACATTTTAAAACAAAGCACAAATGGAGTTAAGAATATACATTTTCTGAATATCAGACTTTTCAGTTCCAGGAGACTTATATCCTTGAACAATAAACTGATGATTTAATATATTATCTACTGCCAAAGTTTCCCAAAGAGGGTAAAAATACCCTCTCTGGGCAATCTGTGTGCAAATGGAACAGCTTATTAAGGATTCCTTAATTGAGAACACGTAAACAAGGGTCTTAGCCACATCGAAACAATTTCTTGAGGCAAACTTCATGGTCTGATTTCCCAGAAACGCACTGGAAAATTAGCAAAAGGGAATGTCTCTTGCTGCTTTGTTTTAAGCCACAGAAAACAATGCTGGGCCACACCCAAAGGGTCAGCTTGAATGCCCTGGCATTAACACAACTGCAACAAGTAACACAGCTACAGGGGAAGACAAAATCAGGTAATAGTATATGCTCAGTAGATATTCCAGACTGTAATATGTGACAGAAAAGCATCATTGAGCTTTCTAACCTGAAAGCCTGGTGGTGGTTTTCACATTCTTTCTGGTAGTTGTTGATTATCAGCATCACAATTAACCAAAATTTCCTGCTTCTCAGCTGAAAGTCATCATCTTAATGGTGACTGATCAGCACAACTCAGCCAATACATCCAGCCACATTTGCCAACATCAACTGAAGCAAAAACATGTATTGCTAAATCAAATGAAGTGTGGTTCCTCTCTGAAAAGTGGTTCTGTAAAATAAATAAGACTTGTTTCTTGCTTAATAGGAACTGTTTTCAGCTGCTGAAGTTGGATCTAGCCACTTGACCAATATACACATCTTTACTGCTTCCCCCCTTTGCTAAAACAGATGCTCTGATCTGGAAATTGTACATGGTAAAGTGCAAAACTATGATTTCAGTGCTTACTAATTTCAAATATTCGTTTTGGATTGTTGGTAGTATTAGATACTGTATTCCCTAACTCTTACTTCTGTTGCTCAAAGAGAAGACTTAGAGAAGTTTAGCACACTGCTTCCATGTAGGCAAGTTTTGCTAAGGAAATTGGAGGCAGTATACAGATTCCACTATTTTCCAACTGATGCCTTCAAATAACCAAGTCTGATTCTAGTCATAGACATATAGGGAATTGCTGACTAAGATGCACAGCAAAATAGCTCAGACTCCTCTCTCTTCTTCAAAAAGAGCTTGATTGCTGGTGGCCTGACAGAGGGTTGGATGAAAGCATGTGCAGAAGTCCATACCACAAAGAGGGAGGAATAGGATCAAGGAAGGAAGTCACCTCACCGTTGAGCTTTCTTAAGAGTTCAGCCTAGATCAAAAATATTACAGCGACTGAGAAAGGACAGATTAAGCAGTAACTCCCAGTCCAGACTTGTTCCTAAGATATTCTATTTATAAATCCAGAATGTGTATCTAAACCAAATCCAATCAACACTGTTAAAAGAACTTCATTTGCTTAGCTGATCAGTTAAATCCCAGATTCTGCAAGTGCTTCTGTCTCCTCAGATTATAAAAATATATTAAGGGGACTACATCTTGAACACATGTACTGAGTTCCCTCCCGTAAAGTTACTTCTAGGCTTGTTTGCATTCCAATACCACTGAAGTCTTCCTCAGTATTGCAATGAAATACAAGGACAGTGTGCCTAAAAGTGTTTTGCATCCTCTCTCATTCTATTGCTTAGCCCATTTGAAGAGATTTAAACTTTCCTGCAGCATTATCAAGATACTTGCACAACTTAGAACAAGATCAGTAGCGTGCGCTTCAGAACTGTGAAAGGATTAGCAAACCAAGTTACTGACAAATTATAAATCAACATTCCAATAGTTTATTTTTTGATTGAATCATTATTTACTAAAAAAAAATAAAAAATAAAAAAATAAAAATAAAAGAAAAAAACATTTGTTGGACTATCTTATTTCATGAGGTATTTCTACACATTTCTGAATTATCAGTAAACTTTTCCATATGACCTTGCATCAAGTTATTTGACCTACCTAAGTGTCAGTAAAACCAGCTGGAAAATTTTGTAATAGTGAGTTCAGCCTAAGTGAATTGCAAAAGCAATGAAAAGGTCTTACTGCTGCCTGGAGGCAGACCCATGCTGTGTTGCACTTGGGAGGCCCAAAATGTGAAGGGTGCAGCTGGACTCATGAGTCTGGGTGTTAGGCAGATGGAAATTCCTTAATGCCTGTCTATGTCAGAAAGCACAGTACCAGTAGAGACCCATTTTGCTGCAGCAGTTCTAAATTGAATCAGAAAGCTGAAGTTATTTTGCAAAACAACTTCATTGGTCTCTACCTACTGTAGGCCAAGAGCAGATGTAGAAAATACAAAATGTTGCTTTTATGTTCCAAAGATGGCAAACTTCCTTCTCATTTGAGGTTCACAATTATTGACCTCTTGGGAAAGTGTTCTGTTCAACCATGATTTACAAAAGTAGTTTTAAAATTACTTCATCTTTAGGATGTCCCAGAGCATTTTAGATTGGTTCAGTGAGCTTCTCAACTATACATATTTCTGGGCAATACAGATTTTTAGTTTAAATTTATAGAGCTGAACACCCTGTTTTGGCTGTGTAGCACAGGATATTCACCCCATTAGTTTTCCAGACTTCTAGAAATATAGAACAAGACTTTCAGAGGATCCTAGCTCTTTTGAGTGCAAGGAAGGAGATCAAGAGTACACAGATGTGTACATACGGGAAAGGGGCAATTACCCCTCTAATGCAAGTAAAACAGCCTCATGCAAGCTCTACTTTCAAAAACCATCAGCCTTGACTCAAAGAGTTTTCTGACCTTCTGTTTTTGAGTCCAAATAGGTATAAGCTCTGTTATTAGGCACAATTTAATTCCTTTACTTGTTAACAGAATAGCACCTCACCAAGTTTTCTGTGGGCATGCATGAGTGTTCCTCCCCAGATCCCTTCCAATGCAAAGAGAAACAGGTTATGAGCTATTATAAGCTATTATCATTATATATCAAGTTATATGTGATTTAATTTGATGTATCTGAGGTGAAAGAGCAAGCACCAGCATTGTTCTCAGACTTTGCCCAGTTTACCAATCATTTGGTAGAATTGTTCAGGCTTCCCTGAGACTGCCATCCTTAATATGCCCCTCATGGGTTGATGCACAGAGCCAAGAAGTTTGTCTGAATGATACATAAGTTTGATTTCAAGCTCAAGTATGGGTCTGAGGATGCTTTATGTATTGTGACCTTATGTGTAAAACAGAAATTTGTTGGAGGATAAAGGTTGGTTTTTTTGGGTTGTTTGTTTTTGTGTTTTTTTTGTTGTTGTTGTTGTTGTTTGGTTGGTTTCATTTTTTGTTGTTTGTTTGGTTTTGTTTTGTTTTTTTTAAATGTGGACATCAATTCACTCCGCTTGAGTATTTTACCACTGAACTCAAGAGATGGATGATGGCCCTAGTGGACAAGAGCATTAGTAGTGATTTTGTTAGTTTAGTCTCTGTTCTAGACTTAGTCTTAAAAAATTTCAAAGTACAACTTCAATGTGGTTTGAATTTATTCTACTTTTAATTTCTTTAACTGGCATCAAAAATTGGAGGGTTACGATGGAATACATTTTATCATGCTACCATAATATAGAATATTTACTAGGGCATTGTGATCCTCTTTTAGCATGTATAATTTGTAAATTTAAAACAAATTTTCCATCTCAAAATAAAAAATAAAAAAAAAGTACAAATTGTTAATTATGTTTGTCCACCCTGCACAAATTTCTGTGTTTCTAGGTTCATTTTTTAAGTTTATATTTTCACCAACAGGTGGAGCCATAAATTCTGAATTCATTATCTGTTGGTCATCTAAACCAACCTACATCTTTACTAAGTAATAGCAGAAAATGTATTTCACATCCTATCTGATGTGAAAGAAAAAATTTACAGAGTAGAAATGTATCGAGTAGAAAGGTTTTGCTGTTAAGGCAAGATATAAAGATTAGATTAAATAGGGTAGTGTGAAAAAATGAAATAGTGTTTCAGTATCACAACTGCTTTGAAATACTATTAGACTATTTTTAGTCTAAGTTGCACTAGAAGACTTTCTAATTGATTTTCTAATGCAACACTTTCTGTAGTCTATAACAGCAACTTCTAAAAAGGTTAAAGGAGCATAAAGTTTAATTACAGAAAAGGTAAAACAGAAATGTTTCAGAAGTTTAGAGAACATAGGGATCGCACTGGAAGTGTTTGCTTTCTCCTGTGTAAGTTCTCAACTACAGCACTATAATTTCTAAAGTTAAGTTATTAAATTTTACAACAGAAATCTACTTCTGGATAAGCATATGCAACTACCACTGACTTCTTAAAATAACCTTTCCCCAAAAGTTACAGAAAATAAAATTCCCAAAGAATATCAAATTTATCATGCCATTATTTTCAGTCTACTTAATTATTAACTTGCTCTCCACCTCTCTACTGAAATGAGAAATTACGACTTTAAAGCTAAAACACATTGAACTTAAATCGTATTTCACATACAAATAAGCAGAAACCACCTACTTCCTGAGGTTTTGGCTTTATTGCTGTTTATACATTACGTAAAACAACAACTCTTCAGAAAACATTTGAGGGAAAAATGTTGAATAATTACTCCTTACAGTATTGCATATTTCAAAATACTAGCTTCACCATTTATGGTGCTCACAGGAGTAAAACAGTGAAGTTTCTTCCTGGTACAACACAACTAGCAGATTTATAGACATTCTGGTTCACAGCAAATAGCCCTCTCTCTGGCAGGAATCAAAAGAAGGGAGGGTACAAGGACAAAGGAGCATTGTAGCTAGTACAGGAATTTAGCTAGAAACTCAAAAAAGGGGGAAAATAAAGGGATCAGATCTTCATTTTAAGTAAATCAGCACAGTCCTATTGATACTCAGTTGATGTCAATAGACCAGGACTGAGAATTTAGAAATATACAGGGAAAGCACATACTGGTTGTGTTCCAGGAACACAGCTCACAAATCAAATTTACCTTCTTCATTAAATTTCAAAAATGATGACCAAAATTCTGATCCAGTACTACAGTCTTCTATTCCTGTAATTTCTGGAATAAAGTCAGAAGACCTTTATTTATTGAAGTATTCCTTATTCTTATGAACTATCCCAATTTGTTTCAAAAAATATTTTCATGAGTAAGAACTGAAGGTTCTGGCCACACAAGAGAAACACTTTATTTTTGCACCTTGAAAACTCAGTTTTGTGAGTGTTTTTTTGTTTGTTTGTTTTATAAATTGCTCTGTTCAAGATGTCAGCATTTTCCTATTGCAAAGAATTTTTCATGTTTTCTGTATAGGATCAAGTGAATTGACTTGATAAGTGATACACCCATATAGAATTAAATAGCACAGACTCTGTTCTGGACAAGCTTCAATCCCAGAAAATGCAAATGGGAGAGTATGAATACTCATTGACACAGAAGGTAAAAGTGTGTGCTAGAGCATGCAACTTTCCCTTGAGAAAACCATCAAACTTCTGCTCAAACAGCTCCATTTTTTTACTAGTAATTTTAACACATTCTACCATGAGTGCTCAATTTCAGAAACAAAACAAAAGCCTCTGGAAAAATCTCACTGGTACCTCTAGAACTGGTCTGTCCTCTAGCTAAGATATCATACTGGTTTCATCGTTCAACTTTAACCTTTAAAAAAGGAAAATATAAATAAGATGCTTTTCATGCTGCTGATCAAGAAAAGCGTCACAATGGTATGGAGACAACCTTGATTTTAATTGTTTTGTTGTTTGTACAATATCAGTAAATGTTCACTAGGAAACTATTTACACAATCCATCTACAGTCCAATACAACCAACGGTACATATCTAATTAAGCTCATTTTTTCATCCTGAAAATGCAGTCATTGTTGAAAATGGCATCAGTGATTGTTTCTTTTAATGTCTTCTGAGTGGAAAAAAAAAAAAAACAAAAAAAAATGAAAAATCTAAATACAGCAAAAGCACTTAGCAGTCAGTGACACATAACCCACAGGTTTTCATGAATCTGCTATTGTTGTTGATGTTCTTACCTAACAGATGCCGGGGAAAAAAACAGAGCTGAGATGGCAAAGATAAATTTAAGTAAAAAAAATCAACTGGCCAAACTTTTTACTGACACGTTATTCATAACACTGTAATTTATTTTACTTTGTTAATTATTCCAACGTATTCATGTTATCTGCCTCTATTATACATTCCTGAAGATAAACAACTTTTTGAAAGACATCTTTGAAATTAATTGCTTTTGCTCATAACCCTCTTTCAATTCTAGTGGTATAATATTTATTATATTTCAGGAGTACAATAATGTATGTTTCATGATATGAGCAAAAAAAGGAATGGATTTCTGAAGGTCACACATACAAAAGCTTGGGAGGAGATTAAAGTCATGCTGCTGATATTTTGTTGGTTCTTAAGCTTAATCCTCTACGAACATTTAATTAATAATACTTTCAATGTGTTGTGAGCATGCTGCACATAGATTACTGCGGAAAATGACTATTTAAAAGAGGAGAGTTGAAATCAAAGTGAAATCCAACTAACCCCACCAGGGCTGTTATGTTTGAAATTTGAGACACTATCTTTAGTGGTACACAGACTGACCTGGAGAATACGCGTTTATTCTCTTTGAGTTCAACCGACAGAAAGAGCTGTAGTACAAATTAATATTAATTCATGCTGTTATAATTTATGATAAAAATATGGATAACATACCAATATATTTTCAGTAAGCTACTTAAAGCAAAATGACTGAACTTGCTACATTACAGCTGAGCAGATCCTTAGGAACATAGCTACCCATTTCCTACTGAAATTCCCTGTAGAATTGTAATATCTGTAAACTAGTTGCTAATGTCACTGCATGAGATCCAAACTGTGTACCCATGGCATCAGAACCTGTAAGGTACAGAGGACCACTACCTGCTTGGCCAGACTATTGAGAAACATAGTTTAAAGGAGCTCTCTCTCTAGTTCTAAGACACAAACTGAATTAAAAATGATCTCCGTGAATGATATTTTGCAGTTATGCATAATTTTGGCAAATAACCCTCACAATTTGGCTGACAGTAACCATTCCATACCAGTAGATGCTACTTCTGTCACTAGGTTTGTAGCTTTATTTTACCAGCTGTGTTTATCAGCATCCTTCAATATCCGAACATTTTCTCTGCATTTCAGCTGGTTACTGAAAATAATCCCCCATCAAGACGTGGAGAGTCTCAGGCCTGGGACAAATTATTCTCACAGACACTTGACCAAAGCAATCAGTTTTTATACGAGTGCTGTAACTTAATTTTGTCAAATATTTAATTATCTGATTTGCATTCTGTAGACCAGAGGTTGCAAATAGTTGCTGGAGCAGAGTGTTGGTTTGTGCCATGTACTCTACTGCCTAATTAGAAACTATTTTATTATTGGGTTCATGTGCTCTTTGGGATATCTGTTCTATCACAGACATTTCATTGGCTTCTATTTCACATATATTTTATATTTATATGCAAATATATATACATGAATAACTGTTGACAAACAATACTGTTTAAAACAAATGGCACAAATTCCTCTCATAAGAAAAACATTTTTTTCTGTAACCTAATATGAAATACTGTGATGTAAAATTTCTACAGAAGTAAACATAATTACTTAGTTTCAAAGCAGTTTATATATTAAAAAGTTATACTTGGCCTGCAGACTGAGATTTAAAATGCAGAAGCTACTACATTACTCTGGAGTACAATGAATGAGCATTACTGGCTCTGTTGTCAGTTTAAGTGTCTGTATATCTTGGATGTACCACATGGAAGGGAGCTTGTTCTGGCTATTACCTGTGGAGGCAGGAAACCTGACCCATCAACTGGAAATAACCATAATTGTGATCCACCTTGGCAGTCAGCCTGGAGCCATATATTGTACCTCTGTGTCCACTCCCACAGATGCCATAGAGTTTTGTCAATACAGACAAGAAAGGAAGAATGAGACTATAAAATTAGAGTCAGTCTGAGAAGGGTACTGATAAATAAATGACACGCTCAGTCCCTTATGCATGGCTATAAGCCAATAATCAGCACTTGGGTGTAAACTGAGTGCAAATTCACGTTCTCTACTTACACTTCCTTATGCTTATTTGCTTACACACTTAGCTACTTCATTACCTCCTGAAGATGACTGTCTTTCACAAAGACAGCTTAAAAGGCAAAAACATTTAAAACGTGAAGAGGTACTGCTACTTGGTATTACTACTAACTTGAGTCAGTTCTGTTCATTACTTATTCATTTTTTGCAACTCAACTCATTCAAACTGCATGAAAGCATTAGAAACATTGATGAAGAGACTTCTCTGGTAGAAGGGAATGTCAGAGAGAAAGACCTCCCTTCCTCTGGTTTCACACCAGTTCAAGCACATATCAAAAGGAGAATGGAAACCATTGATCTTTGGAAAAACATTACTGCAGCACAAGAACATAAGAAACAGCTGCAAGCGACATTAAATAATATTGAAAAACTGTGAAAAGGCAAGGATCCAGAAATAAAGAGTATGCTGCTTCCCCGCGTCAGCCTAATTTATTCTTAAAAAATAAAAAAGTAAAAAATAGCATGATAGCAATTCCCTGATGGTACGTGGGACCTGGCATTTCTGTGCTTCTTTATTGGAGCCCACTGATAACCAAATACACACACACAGATATTTATCTCTCCATTTTAACACTATCTATTTTTCTACAGAAACATAACTTATTTATTAATTCCATAGAGAAATGCCTTAATTCTTTAAGGACTCCCTAAGAGAGTATTAATTTAAATAAAAAGTCTTTTGTGCCTCTCAAGCAACATAATTTTTAAGGTTTTTTTTGGTTTTGTTGTTCAAGTTTTTAACAAATAAATATACTGATGAAAAACAACCAGAAAAATCACAACTCATAATAGGGCAGGCAGATACTGTGCAAAGGGAAGCTAAATATATTAAAATTTGCTGTAGCAACAATAAAACTAAAAATGCTTTAATCTTTCCCTGTATTATAATTACAATACACACTTTATCCAAATTGAGAAGTTTATCTTGAAGGAGTCTGAGTATATGCTACAGAAGTCTAGGTATTTGTTATATTCTGATTCTTCAGAACAAATGCAAACTGTTCACACAAACAGCTAAAGCCAAGTACATAGCACTTCTCAGGTTCTACCAATTCAGCTGGAAGAACAAGTACGCAAACGGGTCATTTTTGTTAAGATGAAGCTGTGGGGAGAAAAAAATAAATAAATAAATAAAAACAGTAAAGCATGACCTCTCCATTGCACAGTCAAGAATCCATGCAGACTACTGTACAAGAACCTCTAAGTTGATGCACAAATGATACTACTCTTAAAAGATAAATTTGTCTTTGATGGACACCTGTTTAACTCCAGTGAAGTTACACATTCTTAGACAAAGCTGTCCCAGTGATATCAGTGCAAATAACAGTGAAGAACAACTCATTAACTACTATTAACTACTGCTGTTAGTTTAGAGAAGGAAAAAAGGATAATGGAACTGTCAGATGATAATATGTTTGGCATTTAAGTAGTCAACTGAACTGTAGATTAATAGCAGCACAAAAAACACTTTAGGGCTCACTGCAGCTCTGAAGTTTGCAGGAGAAAAAAAAAAAAAAAAGAATAGTTAATTATATCATTTGTAAAAAACACTAAGTAATAAAGTAACCCAAATTTTATCAGTATGAACTTTTAAGAGCTAATTTCTTCCTGCTTACCTAAATTCTACAGTAATTCCAAAGAAACTGAATTACTCTTCACTTGCGTTGCTCTTTATCAAAGGACAAATTGGTTTCTAATTTGTGATCTCATCCTTCAACAACTCAAAAACATATGAGGATGTTACCACACTTAAGTCAGATGTCATGGATACAAACCAGTAAAGTTTCTTCTTCATCAATATTCTTCAGTAAAGCAATTGACTGAATGAACTCTTTGATGGTGTCATTCTTGTAAGAGGTACATTCAACACAGCAACAATCTCTCAAGACTAATAGGCACTTGCCATTCATCATTCTGGGCTCCTCAACACCTAAAAGCTTTTCTTCTTCCGGCTTGATCAAAACCACTTACAATTATTTATTTATTCACGCAAACACAGCCTCCACAGCCCTCTGTGGCAGCATCTTTGCCCACTCTGACTTCTTTACCAGTCCAGATTCACCCTCAACACACACATACGCACACTCACCCCTTTTCTCTTTGGCATTCTTCCTATTCACACCTTCTTTATTTGCTCCAAATTCATCAGTCCCATCCAACTCAGTTTCATCCAACTGCTTTTCACCTCTCTTGTCACCATCCCCACGTCACCACAAAACTGACCTTTGCCTGCACTATTGAGAAGCCCTGATCCAGTACTCAGCTTCCCAAATTTTGAACTTTTAACTAGTCTTCAATTTCACAAGGTCTAGACCAGAATCACTCTACTTCATGTAAGAATCTCTCTGCCCAAGAAGTATGAAGCCAGGCATCAGGATAGAAATTCACCCTAACAGAAAGCAGGTGAAGTTATAGATACCAGCTGGCTCAAGTCTTGCATTCCTTTTTTCATTCTATGTTCTTAAATTTAGTCTTTGACCTCTATAATTTCTTTCTCACATGGACACAAAATCAGCCAAACAGCTTTATGTTCTACTTGATTAAATAAAGATAATAAATTACTTGTAATCTAAGCAAACTGCAGAAAGTTGACACAGCTTCCCTTTTTAGCAGTGTTCATGCTACATGTGAAATTATGCATCTTACACTTTCCCAGTGACAATGCTGGAAAGGAAACTTAATTTGCATTATTGTTTTCATAAATGCGTATGCAGATATTTAGACATTGATCAAACCTAGTGCTGTACAACAGATGTTGTAAAGAATGAAAGCCAAAACCCTGAAACTCCTGCATTCCTAATGAACAAGCTGTTCCTTTTTTATTGTCTTAGTTATGGTATATTGCTAGATTCAGATAGCTCTGATAAATGTAATAATACAGAGATCTGTGTAATAGTTAAACACTGAGCAGGTGTACCTAATTAATGTCAGATACAGAAAGATGGTCCCTTGGAGACTAGAGATTTATATAGCTGAATGTTTTACATATTCAATACTGAAGCAAGCTCGATGCCATGACTCTAGGCCAAAACAAAGCCAAAGTTCACAGCTAGACTCTACAACATAACCAGCAATCAACTATTTTAAAATGTAAAGCAGAACATTTGCTTTAAAACTACCATGAGACATAAGCTAACATTTAAGTGCTTCTGAAGCTTGAGTCAGAATCATTTTTTCCCCCCTCAAAGTTTCTCCCAGAAAAAGGTAATAATATTACTGTAAGAGTAAGAAATGTAGTACTTTTGTTAGACAAGGAGATAGAACCTCTCCTCAGGCTCATTTGTACACCAGTTCATTGGGAGAGGCCAATAGGAGCTTTTGCCTCTCATTAGTGCTAACTGGTATAGCCTGCAATTCCACATCATGTGGTATAGGCTTGAGCTCATGGTTGTATACTCCACTCCACTCCTACACAGAGGCTGTGGGTCTTAGTATACGTGTACTTACTTCTTCTTCTTCCCACTTAAATGAAACATTTAAGTAAACATTTCATTAGTAAATGAAACATTAGAACAAATTGTGCTCAGGCAGCATGACCATTCCTCCTAATGGGGACTAGAATATGCTGGTCTTATTCTCTAAATTTTCTCATATGCTTAAGTAGGATGACTTCTGTATAAAGTGAATAGATATGATTATGTTTTAATAAAAATGTCTTCATATGTCATATTTCATCCCAATTTCTCACTCAATAGCTCTTTCATAATAAAATTCTCTCATCTTTTCAAACAACAAACTCTCTACTGTATTTCACTTTAAAAACAACATTTCCCCTGAAAACAAATATCAGCTACTGCAAAAAAAAACTTGATCCTTGTATTAAAAATATTCTTGATTTATTTTTGCTTACAATTTTTCAGCTTCTTACTGAACTGCCTCTTCTATTTGTGGACAGCAACCTAAGTCCCATTGGACTGAGTGTTTCAGCAAGACATAAGTCAGAAAGAACTTCCATGGACAATTTGTACAAAGAAGTATCAGGATATACCCATATATTCTCCATTGAAGCAAGTGGGACACGATAGAAAGGGAATGAGAGCAGGTGTTGTGTACCACTTAATATGATACCGAGTGCTAAGGAACCTGTGAAAAGGTGGTATTAATCTGCAGCTGCTGCCCATCAAGTTACCACTTGCCTAGTGTTAGAGGGGGAATAGAGGATTCTGATGTACCTCAATGCAATTCTTCCCCTTCCCTATCTCAGGATATGACTTTTGACATAATCTAACTCTTAATATGTACTGAATTAATATTGCTTGTATTTTAATGTGAGCATCCTTAAGTACTCCTGTAAATATTAGAATATTCACTGTACACATGCTCTAAAGTCTGACCTCTTCAAGAAGGAAAAAGGGGAGGTTAGATTCCAAATATAGAAAGTGTTTGTCTTATAAATTCTTAATAAGAAAGGTTGCATTGAAGTTTTTCGCTTGGATGCATATGCATCCAGTATGGCTATTTCAAGACACACGGCAATGTGAATCACATGTCCAACTTCAGGAGTGGACTGCAAGAGTGAAATGTGATTGATTGGTAATACACCATGAAACAGCAATTTGCTCTCTGCATATGGTTATGAAAGTTACATTAATGGCAAATCAACCAATTTAAGAAAGATGCTAGAATCACCTTTAAATTCTGGATGCACTGTAGTCCTGTCCCAGCCTCTCCTGCTCTGCTTTGCTGTTTGTATGAGCAGCTAATGCAGTTAACATAACATTTGTACAAGAGTGCTTGCTCTGTGGCAATCTGAGAACCTAAACTTTGTAATTATTTTCTGTTCACTGTAAGTCTAGGAACATTTTGAGTGTATTGCCATCAGACGATCGTTTTAATACACATCAAGAAACACGCAGCTTTGAAGTGAGAAGGAAGTAGAAGCAGCCCAGCTAAAGGAAGAAAACTAGCAGAACTAAGTATAAGAGGAAGAAGAAACCGTGAGGAAAAGCAGTGGATAAGAGAAAGAAAAAAAAATAAATAAATAACAGGCAAAAGAGAATGACCTGGATGTGCCATTAAACAAAGAAAATGATGGAGTGAATTTTTTTTTTTTTTGTCAATACCATTCAGAACAAAAAGAGTAGCTAGCAGTATCATGAAGTAAAAAATGCAAGTCTTCCTCCTACTGCTGGTATCACCACCCAGCCATGGATGTGGAAACTATGGCGTGTTGATATATTCAGCAATTTGGAACTATCATAGAATCATAGAATCATAGAATATCCTGAGTTGGAAGGGACCCTTAAGGATTGTCAAGTCCAACTCTTGACACCGCACAGGTCTACCCAAAAGTTCAGACCATGTGACTAAGTGCACAGTCCAATCTCTTCTTAAATTCAGACAGGCTTGGTGCAGTGACCACTTCCCTGGGGAGCCTGTTCCAGTGTGCAACCACTCTCTCTGTGAAGAACCCCAATTAAATCAAAATTAATCTGATAAATACAGGGTGAGATTTGCAAAAGTGTTAATCAGAAGACACAGTGACTTTAGTGGGGATTTTACTACTTGTGTTCAGAGCAATTTAGATAAATGCAGAGATTTTCTGAAGGTCGTACATATAGAGTTTAACTGGTAGCGCAGTTATACTCGTGTAAACCAGACATCCACCCAAGAAAGCTAAAGGACATTAGATCAGATTCAGACCCTTATGGCTTTGACTCCTGCTCCTTATGCAAGTTTCATTTGGTAATGGAATCCATGGTACATAGGGAACTTAGGAAGTTATCTGATATAACCCATAACTGGTAGGCAGAATCATATGTATAAACCGTCGTTAATCTGTGTTTTTCAAATCTGTTCTTAAATACTTCAGTCAGGCTTTCTCTGAGACCTGCTCCATGATTATGTATCTTAGACAGAAATTGCCACTAAATATTTCATCTCATAAGAGCATGGCCTCTGATAATTCCCACCTAAATACAGAGGGGTTTATGTATTGTTGCTGAATTGTATTTTAAATACTTCAAAACTTTGTCCAAGATACTTTATAATGCTAGTGTTATCAGCTAATTCTAATAAGAAAATAAGAATCTGAGATTCATTTCTCCATAGGAACTGTAATGAAATACTCTATTCCATCATTCATGTTATTAATAAAACTATGAACAATAATGGACAAAGGATAAACCTCCTGTGAACACCACTTGGCATATTTTTCCATTTTCTTGGGAACCTTTGATACTTATGTTGAGTATGACTTCCCAGAAGATTATGTATTCATGTGGCAGTAATTTAATCTACATCATCTTGTACTCATTTGCTTAAGAGAATGTAATCTGAGACAGCGTCAAAAGCTCTATTAAAGTGCACGTGACACTTACTGCTTCTAATCTATTCAAGAAATCCTGCCAGAGAGAAAATTAGGTTGCTTTAATATCATTTATCTTGAAAACTCTATGTTTGTTCTTTCTTAAGAAAGTCACTGAATTACCAGTTAGGTAACTACAAATAAATTAGTTGATTATTTGTCCTTTTACTTTTCTGAGAGTTTTAAATTGGTATGACCTGTGTATAATGACCTTTTTATAATTTTATTCTGAAGACAGACATATTTACCTTCCATAAATCTCATCTCTTCTTCTTGAGTCCACAAAGACACCAAAACTTTAATATTGAATTGGTATTATATTTCCAAAACATGAAGAGCTTAGGTACAGCTATATGAATAGCAAAAGACATGAGCTGTCACTCCTTGGCATAAAAGCATATTTGTCAGTACATATCACAACTTAATGAGCCCATTTTAAATGTTCACTTTTATATTTCAGAAGACCTGATAGGTAGGATAGTTATTTTTATGATGAGGATATGTAAGTTGCTCATTTCTAATCTTTAGTGCTATACAATGAAAGTGTCATACATAAAACAATTCTGTCTAACGATGTTTTACTCTGAGTATATACTACAGAATGACTGACAAGCAGAATCTACCTCAGTACACCTCAATACAAAAGTGGGTTTTAATCTTCTTTGCAAGTCAGCATGTAGCTATTAGCCAATTCACACAGCCTTTTCAGAAAACATGAAAAAGAAGTGTTCCATGTTAAAGTCTCTCCACATCTTTGAATTCTCACTCTTCTATTTCTAAAACTGTTTCTACAATAAGCTGTGAATCAAAACACACTAACTCAAACTGGTGGGCTATAGCCACTTGCCAGGTTTTGGCGCTAAAGAGAACTGTGGGCCATTTCACTGCAAGCCCTGGATCCAACAGAACATTTGCTACTGCAAGGGTAAGTGCCAGATTCCCAATTCTTCTTCCATGCCTTTTTGTATTTTGTACTAGACAAACAATTTGCCTAAAACTTAATTAAATGGCTTTTTTCTGCCTTGGCTGGTAGATCAAACTCTGAAACTGCATTGCTCTTAATTTCAATTAAACAAATAAGAGCAACAACCATGAGCACAAAAGTACTGCTAGCATTTTATAAAAGATTATCTTACACAGCTTTTTGTGGGAACACAACAAAAGAGTGTGGCTATTTTCTCTCAATGAAATAACTTTGATCAAGAAAGTCAATGAATTATTTATAATTGCAAAATCCTGTGCATTTTATAATCTAACCTTTTAACACAGGGTTGGGATATGAACAACGGAGTTAAGAGTGCTTACAGACAAACTTTGCCATTCTCAGTGTGTGGAAAGCCTGGTTGAATTGCACTTGCTTTTAGCTTTCATAACTAGTGAAAAGCCATTCCACCAAAGGATTCTTACAAAGTATGTTAGAAAACCCCATGGGAAATCTGAAGGAACCAGCCTCATGTAGTGCAGCAGTAAGTAGCTCTACTGCTTCAGACATTCAGAGAAACTGATATGAAAACTGTGTCCATAACCTAGGTGGAGAGAGAATTAATATCTATTTTATAAAAATGCCCCTCCTGGCAATGATTGAGAAAAAGTACTGTTAAAAAGTTGAAATACAAAGCATTAGAGCAGCAATTTCAAATTAAACTATAAAGCAGATTTCAGAGATTATATGACCTGAGTCTATCGTGAGAAGACATCATGAATATGTTATTGTATTTTTTGCATGGCGATATCATATGCACGATATAAGGGTAGCTGGCTACCAGACAAATAAACCTACAGACCTGCTAAGACAGTCTGTGTGGAACTGTGTTAAAGAAAGGAATCATGCCAAAGCAAGCATCAGCACTTCAAAAACACTTTTTGAGATGGCTTTTTTCCTGGATAAAAAGCAGGAAAAAAAAAAAAAAAAAAAAAAAAAAAAAAAAAAAAAAAAAAAACATTTATAAAACAAAGGACGGGGCAGTAAAAAAATAGAGGTAAAAAGGCAAGAGGAAGTATGTGGATAATACTGCCAAAGATGTTGAAGTGGTTGCTGAAAGAAGCAATAGTAAATCACTTTATCAGCTCAAAAAGGTCCCAGCTAGCCAGTTTACATTATCTGGAAAAGTTGTCAAGGATAAACAGAAAAAACTTTAACAGAGAAAAAAACAAAAAGTGACACTTTTCAAAGATTAAATCAACTAGCACCACAAGACACTTCAACAAAGAAATGACATTCCCAAAACTAAATACTAAACATGTCACATCACAAAGTGAGGACTGGAAGGCCTACAGAAAGTTAAAATTTGTGAAAGTGAGTGCAGTGGGGGAATGATATGGGACCAAGAAAAAACTTTACAGTAACAACAGTTGAAAATGAGATACCAAAAAATGTGTCTTACATGAGTGTGACTTAGTGTAACACTCGTTGAGGTGAGCAAAAGTATGGATGTAAGTAAAGTCATCTGCAGTGTCATTTTAAGCATTTTTTTCTTTAGCTAAAGTATGTACGAGCAAGCTGCATTTCATGTGTTGGCCAGATTTTTACCCTAAATATAATAAAAGGAGCATCAAATACCATTTACCACTCAGCACAAATTTCATAGATTTCCCCAGCACACGGAGAGCGTCTATCACAAACCACTACAGAACATCTTGAATTGCTATTATATGCTAACAAAAATAATTACCATTATTACAGTAGAGCTTGCATGGTAAAACATAGGCTTGAACAAATGGCTAATCATATAGACTGATATTAAATAGTGATATTTAATATCCAAGCTATCATGTTTGGCATTACCATTAATTTCAATATAAGACAATAAAGACATAAAAGGTAGACATTCCATTCCACAGCAACAAGAGATTCTGAAGACCGAGACTCTGTCAATGAGATAGCTTTACGTGCTAGCTCAACAAAAGAGCAAAACCAAAAGCAGACTCAGTACCAAAAAAAAGGATTTTTCTATTATGAGAAAAAAAAAATGTAATGAAATCCATAGTAAACTGTAACTCATTCACTTCATTATAAACTCAAAGTACAACACAAAGTGAGTCAATTTCCATACACCAACAGTGAAGAAAAAATTTACCAGATTTTGGTCATGTGGGCAAGGAGGCAGATGTATTACCAGTTTAGGTAAGATTTGATCACTAAAAATCTGCAGCATCAAGACCAATCTGTGAAATGGTAACACGCGATTTCCATCATACCAGATGGATCCAACAATTAAAAATCAATCAGAAATAAAGTTTTATACACCTCATTTTAAAGTTAGCAAAAAAGGAAATGGAGATATTGAGGACATATTAAAAGATGGTCTGTCAAAATTATCAGAATTACTTTTTCTTAAAACTCCTTGGAAGAAATACTGCATCGGAACTAGGAGTCTATTTACATTTTAAGACATAATGGTGAAGCCCTTTCATATCCTAACAGAACTGTGATGTTACAAAAAGAATTCAGACTTTGAACAATCTAAAAATGGCATGAAACAGCCATATTTGAACAATATTTGCTTGTATTACATGTTATTTATAGTTCTTGCAACAGCATCATTTACTGAGAATTCAATATAATAATAAAGTGCAAGAGTGCAATGTACTATACCATAAGTTATAAAAGAACAGGAGTCCATCTGGCAACCATGTAACAGATATAAAAAGACTATAAATGGAACTTCAGTGTAAAGTGTTTCTCAGATTTGATCCTTAAAATGTTTTCAGTTTATTTAACCTGGGCCAAGTCAGTTTTATACCCTGTATCAAAATACGTAGGACTGCTTTAGGTTATTGCCCAGATATGCCTGTAAAGCAATGCATACTGTAGTTGGGATTATGCTTTCCAATCACAGTAGGAAGTTCAACTATCAAAAAAATCTTCAGTTTTAATCCATTTCTAGAGAGTCTCACTTGCTAATGAGTGCTGCCTGCAGGAGAAACTGGAATAACCCAAATGCCTTAACAGCAACCAGAGGCAGTTTGGATGCCCTAGAGCATCCAAAACATTGCCTGGCCAGGTCTGACAAAAGACAAATGGAAGAGCTGGAGGAGCTGCCCTTTTATGGCACCAGCTGGAATCCAGATGGGATACCTCAAAGCACCTAAAATAACACTGGATACAGTTGAGAGATCTGACTGAGTCCCTTTTTTTATTATTATCTCTTTTATTAAAGTACCAAAAAAGGAATCTCAGTCTGATTAGAATATCGGCACAGGAATATGGTACAAGAAATGCACATAATTTGGTAGCTTATTATGAGTTTGACCCATGCACACACGTCAAACATACTGATGAAGGGAGATAGCTTCATTTTCCTACTGTTGCTGTTAATCAGTGTACCTGACTAATATTAGTTTGTCTGCATTCGTGGCACATACAATTGTCTAGATAAAAATATTTAATTTGGAGAAAGATGGCTTTGAATAATTTTATCCAGATGTTGGTCTGAAGATTCCAAAATAAGAGAGTTTACACATGCTAGATCTAATGAACCTTATTTATTATCACAGCTGGGATGCAGGATACTGTCACCCAAATATTAAGTGTAGGACCACCTGGTTTGACATAGGCAGATGGGGAAGCAACAACTTCTGTTACTGAAGGAGTACATCAAAACGGGACTTAAAGTACAGTTCAACCTCTGTTAATACGCACAGACAACCCATCCATTCTTCAAGAATCTGCTGTCTACCCTGGAAAGTCCAGTCTGTTTTAGTCAACAATCAACACAAAAGACTTCACAAAACTTCATCGTGCAATTTCTGAATACCAGTTTTATAAGAAACTAAACAAGATGCTAGCAGGAAACAGTGTCCATCTCTTCCCATTTCCAGTACCCTCTCAGTCCTGTTGGCACTGTGCTGCAATAACTCTCTCTGACAGTTTTGTATTAGTGGGCAATCTGTATTTGGCCCATGGACTTTCCTATAGCAGTTTATGCTGTCAATTGGAAACTACTCTTGATGAATCTAAGCAGTCACAGGAGTTAAGGAATGTGTGCTTTTGCAGTCCAAGCCTTTTCTCTTCTGCCAAATCTAACCATTTTTTATAGAAAAACTGCCTTTCCGCATTTGTGCCATTTTGCCCCCTACAACTTCACAAGGCTTATTTCCATTAAAAAAAAAAAAAAAAAAAAAAAAAAAAAAAAAAACAGAATCAGGTACAACATTTATTGTTCTTAGCACAAATGGATGTTGACGTGGGCACACATAAACAATGCTTGAGATGCTCTCCCACTATCCCACTATCAAACCAGAAAACACTCTTACCATATGACATGAGGTAAAACTCTAATTCATGGAGAAGGTATAAAAGTCAGTTAATCCCTTAAGGCAGTATATACCAATATATCACAATGCTGTTTTAATAATAGGTATTCTTTTTATCAGTTCAATTTAAATCAGCTTTGAAAATATTGTATAGTAAATGATATACCATCCAAAGTAAACAAATGGAAAAAATGTTCTTTTGCAATTCCTTTCTCTTATGGGTCTGTAACTCTTCTAAGGAGGGTTGTTCCCTAAATGTTTGAAATCATGAAGACAAAGGCTCCATTTCTGAACTGAATTGGCCCCCATCCTATCTGGTGACAGGTGATGGGGTTTTCAGAGCATTTAGTAATGGGAAATCTGCTGGTATTCTAAGCATCACAAGTGTAATTTATTTTATATATCCAAGTTATCAATGGAGTCATCACAGGAATCTGAGCTGAAATATTAATTTCCAGCCTCCAAATAAAAACTTTGCATCAAAATCACTTCTAGATAGCAGTTACTCAATTTATTTCATAGTTTCACCAAAGGAATCACTAACAGAAGCTAAAAGCAATAAAAACATTTCCTTAAAGGCTGAAATTCAAAGAAAATTAGTTTAATGAATGGAAAAACATACATACTTCCAAACACTGGCCAACTAAACCTATGCTATTATTTTGCTGCCTGTCCAAATCTTTGGATTTTATATTTTAATTTAGTTATTTTGTTTCCATTTTCTTACTGATACTTCTGTAATAGAACCATAATTTTATTCTTATCATAAGTTTAGCTAAATCAACTTGCACTGATAATGATAATCTTCTTCTGATACCCAGTAAGAAAGCAAAACAACTTTTTTGTTTCTTTAAGCAACAAAACTGTCAAAGATACATGCTTGAAGTCCACTCCATCATCAAACTGAGTATCAATCATTCTGAATAAATTTAATACAACTTTCATATGAAAAATATAATTCTTATATACAGTAGTCTTCCTCCATGAGATATGAAAACAGTGATGGAATAAAAACAAGACGGAGCAGCAGTCAACAAATGAGTAATAACTGGGAAGTTTGTGTAAGAAACTTGTGGATGCCTGCTAATAAAAAGCAAAGAAAATGTGGGGAGAAGTGCAATCTGAACACATTAGTTGGGTGATCCTTCATATTGCATCCCAGATCTATTGCATCTTCAGTACACTATGTGAGTCGAACATTCTATTCCTTAGGAGAACAGTAGCTATATAAAATCACAAATACGCATCACTCAGAATTTCCTTCTTATTCCCTTAGTGTAAACATAGTCTTAAATATGATGATCTGAAAAAAAAAAAAAAAAAAAAAAAAAAAAAAACTGCTCATGTATCACCTGAAAGTTTTCAGTAGAAACCATGCTGCAAACCAAGACCAAGGTATATGAAGGATCAGGAGAGAGACGTGAACAGCATTAAAGAAAAAAAAAATAAACTGCATTGCAGATATTAAAATAATTGTTTGCACTCTTCTGACTCTTCTGTCTCTGAAATTAGATCTCACGTGTTTGTGCCTGCCAGACAAGATTAAGTCATAAGGTGCACAATTATAATAATCAGCTGATGTTGAAGAATTCTGAGAAGATGTGTCTTGCTCCTACAAAACCAGTTTACTTCTGAATGTCTTTACCAATTCAATTTAAGACACTGTGTTCTCATTAATATTGCTTTAAATATCCTTGAATATTGTTTCGACAATGATGAAATTACAGCCCTGGGGTAAATGATGAATTCTCATTATTTTCCCATTAAAATGTACCGTGATTTCTTTAGTGTTAAATTAATCACTCTATAGCTTCACAGTAGTTCTTCCTGCATCTTGCTGGAGGTGTTGCTGCTTATTTCACATGTATGTAGGAACAGTGTGGACTGGTAGACACTGATGCCACATAAGCTGAACTATATGAGAACTCCAGTGTCCTCTCTGTGTTACGTGAAACAAAACCAGATACAAGACCAATGAAAGCTTTTTACAGAAAATTATTTCCAAATCTGCATGACAGCAGACCCACGAAAGAGACAGTTGTACATATACATGTTACAGAAAAATCCTCAAAAATATTTGCTCTCCGAGATCCTTTTTCTTTTTATCTTAATGACAAAAGGTCATCTTCCCCTCAGTTACACACATGTAGTCCCACAGAAAGCATTGGTGTTAAAAAGGAGAGCCTCTGACCCACTCTAGAGAGAGAAATGGTTAGCATGATTGTTGTAAGAGAAAGCTGAAGGTGGGAAATGGGAAAAAGAAGAACTGTTGAACACTAGAAATCAGCAGAGGGAGAGGCAGTGACTGAGGTGAGCCAGCTGTGCTGTTACACTGAAAGAGCTGCAAATGAACTTAAAAGCAACAGGTGACCTGTGTCACATTCAGAGACACTCCAGACATGCAGAAAATGGTGAGTTTTAAGATGCATTATCAAACATGATACAAATATATAAGCCAAGATGGCAACTTCTAATGAAAACTTGTGTGCTTTTTTCTAATTACTTCTGCAACTTTTTGTCAAACAAAAATGGCACTGTTACTGACGTTCCTATTCTGTCTGCAGCAATGATGATGCAAATCTGCCTGTGTATAAATGAGACTCACTTTTATTAGTTTTTCATTATTAGAAGGTATATTTTTTGCAATTTTGAATTTTTTGAATTTTTGCAATTCAAATAGTAATAAAACCTGGTAAAGTAAATACCTTGGAAGCTCTCATTTTATCTCAATCTGAAACAGAATTGCTGATTTTTAAATAGTTGCTTTCAGCTACTTGTTCAGAATCCCTTATAGAATTGAATATTCCAGCTTGTCTCTTACTAATCTGCTCGAGGCAGATTGCTGTCTTCAGAACAAACAAATATTAAAATACACATAGAATTCAACTGAGTGTTAACAATAAGGCCATGGAGCATGCATCTCACTGCAAAGTTTTCACAACACTCTGGACATTTCATGAAATTAATTTAAGCCTCTGTTAATCAGAATGCTTCTATTATTTTTGCTTTCTGTCCTGAAGACTAAATCAGACCATCCTTAACTGATGCAATGAGGCTGTATTAAGTCATATTTTAGTACTAACTACTCCAGATATAAGCAATCTAATGTTTCTGGACTCTGAAGGGAGATGTAGTACCATTCATTGTATTTGAAGGACAGAGAATTTTGAGTGTTTGACATAAAAAAAAAAAAATGTGGTCTAGTGATCATATCTTTTATAAGTAAATATAGCTAGGGATAAAGTGAGTATCTTGAAAAGAGGAATACATAAGGTTGATAATACTTCTTTCCTGCTGTATATTTGAGCTCTTGTCTACTAACCATTCTCAAGTTTTATTTTATTTTTTTGAAAAATAGTTAAAATCCTGAATTAATATATATTTGCATATACAAATATAATACATTTAAAAGTTGTCCTGCTCAGATTTGATAGGGTATTTATTGCAATACTGATTGTAGGGAAGTTTGGAAGTCACATTAAAATTTGTAGTGCATGACATTCTCTTCACTGATTATTACTCAGATTATTCGTGTTACAATTCATCAAAAGTAAAGCTTTGGTCAACTTCAATTTACCTACTGCTTATTTTGCAAGTACACCTGACCTGTGAGATTTTCAGGGGATTTCACTTCTCTGAAACAGGCAACTCTTCCAGGGTCAACTACAGTGGCAGGTTTCTTCTGGAGAACAGTACATGATCTCCACAGATCATGGCCAGCACAGGCCAAGCTAATTCTCAGGCCTATCCCCTTGGGAACTGTTAGTAACAGCACTGTCATGCTGGGCTTGTTGGTGAAGAAATACTTGAACGAGGAAAGGATGAAAACCTCTGATTTCATCTTCTCCACAAGGACACAGTACACTGTTACTTGACCGGCAAAAGAATAAGCCCCAAGGCTTGCAGCTCTGAAAAGGATAATGAGTTACAGCAGCTGGCATTTAAAAGTGAGTACAATTTTAGAGGCATACTTAAAATATTTTTAAATTATTTTTTTTTTAAATGATTGGTTCATCTTTTGATGACTTGACCAACTTTGGGGTTGATCTGAAGTTGATCTCAAAATTGACACAGTCTCTTCAAATTAACTTTTTTGGTTGCCTTGAGACACATTTGATAGACTTTTATGCACCATTGCATAACAAAACTAAGACGTGCTGAAAATATTTTCCCAAAGAGCACAACTGAAAAACACTTATCCTAATTACCACTTTCTAGAGTCGTTCTGAGTGAGCACTTTGTCTTCAGTCAGTTAACCATAAAGGTCTATTGTTGCCATCACCCATCAGGGATGTAGCATGGTATTTAAAGCCCAGCAAGTTATAATACTTTTATTTCTGGGTACCAACACAATCTAGTGGTGATAGTATGGAGCTTCAAACAAGTTTTAAAATTTGCTTCCTGGGAGGTCCAGTTCAGTGTGGTTATTTTACATGTCTTCTGTGTATTGCAAAAAAAGTGTGCAAACATACCTTTACAAAAAAACAGGAATTTAGTAGTTTGTGTCAAAAGGGGTTCATAACCACTCTGAAATGCTCTAAGAGGACTAATGAAAGCTTTTTTTTTTTTTTTTTTTTCAAAACTGTGTCTTTTATCAGGTGACCCTGTTGCCCTGCAGCTTCTTAAAAAATAACTTTATAATTAATGTAACTGATTATTTACATATATGTAAGTAATCAGGACATTAGAGCATAGGATCTCTTGAATATTACTTGTATCTAGGTGCTCCTGTCTGACTGGTCTAATGCAGCTCTCTAAGAACTTGTAGGACCCAGCACAGGCTTTATTCAAGACTTGCTGTATCTGAGCAAGCACTTAGAATTTGTTAGCTATACTGCGTACAAACATGATAGCCTGATAGGATTTGATTGTGAAATCACTCATATACTTTGCAACAATATCTAGCCTTAGCATGTTAATTCAAGGTTCTCAAATATCTAAGACAAGCTGCATTTTCCTTAGACTTCCTTCTCAACCTTTTCACAGGCATATCCTTTTGCTTGCACTCTTTTCCAAACAATCTCAACTTTTTCTTGACTCACATCCAAAATATTCTTTTTGAACTCTCTCAGCAACAAACCCTCCTCTGCACAATTTTGTACTATCTGCTCAGTTTTTCTTGTTTTCCTTGACATTCAGCAATCAGCAGGCCTGGCCTGTGATCAAATAAGTGTTAGCACTGAGTACCCCTGAACACATGGAGTGGCTGCTGACATCACAGGGTCAACTGCAGGATAGATTTTCCTGGAGTCTTTGGTATAGAGCATAAAACAGACTGTTAATTGCTGTTGTTCTGATAAGTTATATCCATTTTTGCCCTAGTAAATTTTCACAAGGCACTGGAAAACTTTGCAGGCTGAAATTGATGGAGCGAATACATGTACTAATGGAAGAAGTCACATTACTGAAGATTCTAATTCAGTGTTTATATCTGGCCAGATTGTGCGTCACATTAAAACTATTCACAATACAGGGCCTTGCCCCCTTATCCTCCATACTTGGCAACACCTGCACAGGCATAGTATTTACCTTATAAATCTATTGTTCACATTTAAGACTATCATATCCTATTCCAATTATAGACATTCAATAACCAGAAAGTATGATTACTTCTAATTATGAATAACTTGTATTTTAAAATTATTTAAGGCCTCATTACTATCCATATGCAAAATCAATAGCTCTCTGTGGTCAGGTTAGGAACATCCAGAAAACCATCCAATCCAAACAGTTTGAGAGCCCAAAAATTTCTGAGCTAATGCTTTTTTCCTTTGTTTACCAGGAAATTAGGCTTATTTATATAATTTAGGTTCAGGCATGATCAGCCTTTCTGTATGCATAAAGAACTAGATCTGATACCCTAGTGGAGCCAAAAGAGATCACATACCTTTTTGAAAATAAATACACAGCCATTACATTTCCCTAATAATACAATTATGTTAAGATCTTCCTTTTACATACATAATAAATGCTCTCAGAGCTGCTTTCATGACAATTGTATCATAAAAACAGCCTGACAAAATGAGAGCTTAGGATACTGCCTTACAAGGGGCATCACTAGGAGACACTAAAATCAAAAGTATTAAAAATAGTTTTTCAATTTGAACAGATGTCTATGCACCCATATTAGATGCTGTAAACATCAAGGAGGGATAGGAATAGGTTACTTTAAAACAGGGCACTATAAATCAGGGTAATGGGATTATTATTCTTTGTTTTATGTAATAGCACCTACTGCCCAAAACTATAGGAGCTGAATTGCTACACACTGTCCAAACACAGCAGGTCCTTGCCTGGTTGAATCAGATTGGAAATTGAAGAGGAGATATAGCAAGTGATAATAGTATGTGGTGGAGGATGGCAAAAAATGGAAAATGTTACCATAAGGCATACTGCTGCACTGGCTATTTAGGTACAGACATTCTTCCAAATGACATAAAAGTTACCGAAATACTGTCTCTATTGTTCATAAATCTGGATGTTAGCAACCCATGCTGACTCTAGCATCTTTTGAAATCAAAGAATAAAAACAGGAATGGCACAGAGGAAACATTTTCCAACAGTGAGTTCTGTTGGGAGATGAAATGCTCATGCACAACTGAGGAGATTTTTATAGCTCAGGTCACTTGAAGTAAAAAGAAACTCAGTAAAATATGTAGCACTGGACAATGGGGAAGAATAATGAACAAAATATTTAATAGGGCCTGTATATAGCCTGAATCTCCAACGAGTATATATATAGATCTTGATGTGCAAGAAAGGGGAGCTCTAGTGAAAGACAGAATGAGAAATGGGAAGAGCAAATGCTGAGTGTCAGGGCAAAAATTAGGAAATGAATGTGTGCCGGTTGTACAGTACAGGAAGGGAAGAGAATAGATGGAGAAGATGGAGAAGAGCTGTTAAAAATAAGGAAAGCAAAACATAGGAATCCTAGAAGAATGCTTAAAAGAGAAAAAAAAAAAAAAAAAAAAAAAAGAAAAAAGTGTATTGTTTTTTTTTTTTAAAGGAAGAAATATGTTTAAGGTCTGGGGAGGAGGGAATAAACCAGAATATAAAGCTATAAAGTTATGAGTTATGGACTGGAATTTCATCTGAAGTTCTGCAACTTGAGTTTCACTCTTAATAAATTAACTTAATAGACCCACCCACTACTCTGATAGAAAAATGACCCTTTAGTTTATACTGAACTGTTTATTCTATATTTAATGCTCTCTGTAGGTGATGGAACTCTTGAGACTGCCAACTGTCAACACAGCAATCTGACATTTAGTATTAATGTGTCAATAAATATGCCCTTTTTGTTATGTATAAAGGCCCAAGATGTTCTTTTGTCTTTGATTTTTCATATTCACTAAAAATATACAGCCTTTCAAAGAATTCCCTGTCAAACAGAGATAATGGAGATTTCATTGGCTATTGCCTTGCACATGCTGATATATCTTCTAAACAAAAGCATCAGAATGTTTACACAGGAGGGATCTGGCCAGCTGGTGGGCTTTACTGAATAATAAAATATAAAATTAAAGCATTTGTAACTGTTGCATGTAATGTAAAACTCTACAGAAAGTAGTGAGTGAATGGGTAATTCAGAACAAAAGCACCAGCAGAGACGTATAACTAAAAGCTGGCCTTGGAAATTCCTGTTCCAGATCTCTGGAGAACATAGTTGGAATATAGCATGTATTTTTTTCAATACAAAGCAATTATGGCCATCTCCAAATAATAAAAATCCATAAAATGTTCTAGTGTTCTGGTTCAATTTTTTTCATCAGATAATGTTGAAAAGTTACAAAATCCCATTGCATGTTGACAGCTCACTACCTCTGATAGAACACTGGGGAGACATAAATGCTTATGTAATCAATGCTGTATAATTGTTTTTAAATGTACCCACTACGTATAGTACAGCATCATGAAAATGAATATACGAACTTGTTAAAATTGAGAACGGTATTTGCCCCTTAAAGAGTCAAATTCAGTGCCTGTGGACATGCAGACACAACTTAGAGTGCAACCAGTACAACACAAAATAAATTTGCAACACAAAGTAAAATTTGGCCTGTAATAAAACATCTAAATCAATTTTTGCAACCTGCTATTGATGGTGATCATAATATCACCCACAGTGGGAAACTGAGCAACCTTTTATTTGCATTCTTATGTAAACTTTAAATAATCAAAAGTAAAAAGGTTTTCCAGTTATTTTGAAAACTGGGATGTCCCACTTCCACACTCACAATAAAGGCTAATCCACAGGAAAGGACATTTTAAATTTTAAAGAATTTCTTCCCGTTCAAGTTGATCAAGATGGGCTAAGATGTTCCTATTTTACTTTGCTGCTACTGCAATGAAAATTTCGTTTTCTCTTCAAATGAATTTTCAGTGAAGCCAAAGTAAACATTTAATATTGAAATGCTCTGAAATGTTAATGTAGATATTAAAAAAAAAAAAAGAGTCAATGAAATAATAATAATAATAATAAATGATGATAATGATAATGATAATAATAATAATAAAGAGTAAATAACCCAGCCTCAGGAGGAAATGGCTTAGCCCACCCCCACTTCAAAACAGAACTGTATCTGACCATCTCTGCCTTTCATCAGTTTTATTTCAGTACTTTAATTTTGAATGGCTTCAGTAGTAAGTGCCAATATATTTTTGAAAATTAGCCTTTACTGACTATCTCTGATCAGAAAGATACCTAGAGCAGGAGAGGCAGAACTTCTACAGTTCCTTCAGGAAAAAAAAAAAAAAAAATAGGGGAAAAGTGGAGCATCTTAAAACAGCTATAAAATCCTCACTGCAGGGAGGAATTAAAACAAACAGCATAATATAAGAGTCTGTTATTTGATATTGTTACTGTCTTTTTAAAATGTATTTTGTTGGCTAATAGTATCCCATGTCTTGATTAAAATATTTTGATTCTAACAGCTAAAAGAAATATTTTATTACAGTCATATGACACTGATTGAGCTGAATGTAAAGGGTGTCTGGAAGCAGTGAGATGCCATTCCTTAAACTTACTTGCTACATAAGACACAATCACTTCTTCAGCTGTACAATTTGTGCAATTTGTTCTGCTTCAGTCAGCTAGTACCTCATTCAAAGAACACAGATATAACTCCCACTGGAAAAAAAAATAATTATTTAGTGGTATAAAATATAAAATTTCATGGTTTAAATTTCCTTTAGTGGAGATGGTGTAGACATTTTTATATACATGTCTGAGTACTTCTGGAATTATTTCATAAACACCTGACAGTACCCTTGCAACTTTTCAGTTTAAGATAAAGTATACATATTATTCTTTGACAGAGTTGCCTGAAAAGAGAAGTTTGAAAACAAATTAAATGACCTATAATGGAAGAACAACCACACACATAAAATGCTCTTACTGTTTGGAACTGATAGTCCACTGATACCCAAAATATGGTCTGTATACTTAACATGATTAAAAATTCGTAACATATTAATTCTCTACATACGCTTTAGAGTGTTAGTAGCAATAGACTCAAACTAGAATACATACTGGAGAATACTGAGTTTATTATTTTTAATTGTATTAAGATAGGGCAATAAAAGTATTGTTCCCTTTATCTTCTTAGGAGTTCTGAAACTGCCCGGTTTTGAGATCTGTGGTCAGCAATTAAATGGATAGCAAATTAGGGAGGAAAACTCCCTTTTTTCTTATTTCCATTATACCTGCAAACTAGTTGACTATATTTGCCCAAATGCAGTCTTCCATACATTATTCAGCAAACATAAGCAAGCTTCTTGATCCTAAAAACACCTAGAAAACAAATTATATAGGTACTTCAGGTACTAAACACCTGAAACTAATTCTTCAGGTACTAAACACCTGAAATATACATTTTTGCATGATAATTGATCATTCCCCTCTGATTATACCACCAAGTAAAACTTTTTTCTTCCTTTCAGTTCTTGGGGAGTTTTCTAAATGAGTTTAATGGAAAAGATATATTCTTTTACTATCCTCAAAAAGCAATATCCTAATATTAATGCAACTAGATCAGTATCTTAATTTCACTACATCTGTATTTTTATCTCATAAGAAACAGTTTTATCATCTTTTGTAATAAGGGATGGAGATTTATTTTTGGGCAGCTAAAATGGAGCCAGAGCTCAGAAATGCATTCAGGAAGACTGATGGTTTTTTCTTTTGCATCTTAAGGGGCCTGTAGCACAACCAAAAAGCTACGTGCACTACCTGATTGGAGGAATGCATTTTACATCTTAAGAAAAAAGACAGCATCTTAGTCCATTACTTAATAGAGAAAGAGAACAAATTAAGAGGAGGCCAATGTATACATTGCTCTCTCTAGTTATATTTTTATAAAACTAATTTTACAAGGTTATAGTTATGCATGTCAGTAGGCAAAGAAAAGGGGGTGCAAGCACTTGAAAGCATAGATTTGGAATCAAAAATTACCTTGGGCAATTTGGGATATGATTCAGAATGATAGTAACAAATAAAGGTAAATGCCAAGTGTCACAAATGAAACTAAATAAACAAAAAATTGGGAAATAACTAATACATAGTAGATCAGGAAGTGAAGTGAATCCCAAATGGTCCAAGTCAATAGTGCAATGCTACAAAAAAAAAAAAAAAATTGACCAGAATAGAATATATAAACATAATTGTCATGTCAAAAACGTGTAAAATTTGCTCTGTGACAGAAATTCAACCGAGCGCTCGCACAGTTTCAAGCTGTCATGTAGGAAGGATATAAACATGTGGGAAAACATTTGAGGAGAACAGGAAGGAAACACTTAGAAAACAGGACGTATCAGAGAAACCTGAAGGAACTTTCTCTATTTCAGAAAAGAGAAAGGTGAGAATAAGACATCTTTCAGACTGCAAAAAGCATTTATAAAGGGAATATCATTTGATTTTTCTCCACAGTAACAGGGGTGGGGAGGACGGAAGGAAAGGAAACTTCAATTTGCCAAATAAAAGTAAATGAAAATCCAGTTGGATATTAAGAAAAAAAATCCAAAACTGCCAGCATGGGGAAATTCTGGAGCAGCCTAGTACAAGACAATGTGTTTAATTCATTAAGACCTGGTTAGACCTGCAGCTCCCTGATTAGGAGCCATGACCCCAGTTGGGGTCAGAGCTTTTCTGTTGCAGGAGGATCAAACCCAGTGGATTGTCAGCTGCTGGGGACACAGGTAAGGCAGAGGTCCCAGAGGGAAGCAGGTCGGCAAGCACAGAGGTCTGAGAACTGCTGGATTAGGCAAACATCTGCATTTCTAAAGATCCATCTGATTGCCTAAGTAAACTATAGACTGCTTCAGTGACGGGAGTAAAATTACATCTGCAATATCTCCAAGCAGATGCTCCTTGAAACAGATGTTCCTGAGGCCCCTGCTCACCCTACAGGTCTCAGATTTTAAAGGTCTGTGTGCATCAATTAGACTAGATTAGAAAATAAAGGTAACCCTGCCACCCTTTGCAATAATGGTAGATTTTACTTTTACATAATTGTGCAGAAAGTTCTCTGTTCTGAACATTCATACCCAATAAGATAAAGAAGAAAGCAGGATATTTTAACAAATATCCAACAGTATGCACAGTACCACTGTGGTACTGGTAAATACAATAAAAGGTGCCAAAGCAAGTACAATCAGTGAGCTTTTACAATGGTTTTATATTAAATGACTTATTTTTATTTTAGAAGTATTTTTAAAAATAATGTGTACATGTAATACAGGCTGGAACATTCTAAATGTTTCAAATAATACTGCTGGGAAAAAAAAAAAAAAAAAAAAAAAGTGTACTTTATAGTTTACTATAAACTGGAAACTAGTGCATAATATAAACAATATGACAATGACACCTTACCTTTCCAGCAATCTCCAGTAAATTCATAGTATGACTTCATCAGTTACCAATAAGAAAACATAACCCTAAGCTACAGTATGAGTTTTATTGCATACCTTGTCATTGATTTATTATAATCATGAAGGCCTGTTATATATCTTGACATATCTGGCTATTAATAAAAACAGAGCTGCATTAGTTCTGCCTTTATAGATGTTTCTGGAATGCATTGGTACTATTTAGACATGCTCTTTTAAATTGAAAATATGTGCTCTGCTGTAACACAGTTGAATTTTTCTTCATATAAACCACTTGTGATTAAGAGAGCTAATGGTAAAGATAAGTTGAAGCAGTTCATGCAGCAGCTACTAGATATGACAAACAGTTTAAAGTTAACCTCTTTTCTGTTCCAAACTAACAGATGAAGATTTGTCTTTTCTACTGTATAGGTCACACCAGTCTCCTTGAACTGAATGTGAAGCATTTACGTTGCTTTACTGGCTGGCAATACACTGATGTAGTTTCTCTTCTTAAAAGCTTCCCAGATGAATCCTGCTTTTCTTCCTCAAAATAGTACTGAATATTACTAGGCAATCAGCCAGGTATTTTCTGCACATTAAAGACACAAATAATTGCAGATTTCACCATTAAAGACTCCATCTTATGATTCTGATGAGAAGGAAATGAGGCTTTGTCTTAATTATCTAAAAATGTAATTACATTTCCCTTAAGTACACTATGATTTTAACATTAAACTCATTATACATCTTTTCCTGGTGAAGACAAAGGTGTTATGCTCAGGTTAGACAGCAGCAAGGATCACTATAAAATGATTCACCCTCATTCATTTTGGCTAGCTCCTGGGTATGCAGATGACTCTTTAACCTGGCCACAAATACTTCTATGTTTTACTAACTACGATTGAAACAGCATATATAGGATAGACATTAGAAAGAGCAGCACATAATGGCAATCTTCTACCTATGTGAAGAATTATCCTTTAAACTGCTAGAAACTGACTTCTAACAAAAATTAGTGGGGAGGATGTAAATATCTGCCACTAAGTGAGGTTTCAGGCACATTAGGTGGTAAGAAACAGGAGGCCAGCATCCCTGACTGCAGAAATGCAGTGCTGTTAACTGACCCCATTAATACTCAAAGCTAAAACTGTTAATGTCAAGGCTTAACTGTGATCTTACTAGCGCTGGTTAAGAGTCAGATTCAGAGTCTGGAGCTTTTATGTTATTCTTGTTCTTATCTTTAGAGCTAATTTTGAGAGAAGATACCCTTTTAACAAGGCCACCTGGTGAAGCTTCTTCAAGTCTAAACACGGTCACGCCATGAGCTGCCACGTGGTTCACTTTGACCATTATTGTCCTTTAATCTGCAAAGATGTGAGGTATAGCAACAGGTAGAGTACTTCATGATTTCAATCTGTTTTACACAATACTTTTTCCTGTAGCACTTCAGCTATTCAGCTATGACAAATTTGATGCGTTACAGATCCAGTTACTCTCTTCAGCTAAAGAGCAATGATATGATATGAATGTTGTCCCATCTTGATGAAGTCAGATCCAATTCATTCAATTCTACTGTGCTTTGGTGTTTATCAAGATCAGGTACACACACACACACACACACACACACACACACACACAGACACAGACACACACACACAGACACACACACACACGCACACACACACACACAATCCCACCCTACTCATTTCCAACTGATTTGCATATTCCAGAAACAGACAGCAAAAGCAACCCCAGACCCACTGAATTCAGAGCCCAGCACCTTGCTTTGTGCCAGTAACATGCTAGAAAGCCCACTGTGGTGTGGCTCAGAGAGAACAATACGTCTCAACTTACAACACAGATCATGAGCAGTAGTTGCACCGTCTCTGGGTTTGCAGTGGTGTAGTTGTTATTAACATTCATATAGTTTGGAACCTGAAAGGTGTGGATTAAGGCATGGATCATTGTGGCAACTCCACTGCCAAAAAAAAAGTGCTGAAATGATTTTCTAATTAGCCATAAATTAAAAACAACGACGACGACAACAACAACAAATGTATCGTTCACCACTACATAAGGTGGGCAACAATTAAGGATTGATCAGCTGCACAAGTTGTTAGCTACAACTGATTATGGAAGGAAAGGATTTGGATTTGTAAAGAAAACAAGATTTTAAGATAAAAATAATGACAAGACACAAAGTATTTCCACTGCAGCAGTGGCAGATACTGTGTTTCAGTTCCTCAACACCTCTCATTTAGTAATTTTCATCTTGTCAGTGATAACCTTTAGCTCATCTGCCTGCATCTAAGTTCCCAACCTAACAGCTGCTAGCAAAGAGCAGAATCCACAGCATCTGAGACTCTGAATGGAGACATTTTCAAATCACATGGTGCAATTGTTCTGGTGGAAACTGTAGTGGCAACTCTCAGCAGTGTGCCATAACAATAAAAAAAAAAACTATTCACAGAAGCTTAAGCTGGTGAGCATGAATCTGATGCTGCTACAATGGGAAAAACTATGGGAGTTTAGGTCTTTCTGAACCTTAAAATTTTTATTGACAACTTGTGATGGGTGCAATAAGATTTCTGTTATTTTTTGTAACCCTTGGGGTTTATGACAGCAAGAGAAAGTCCATCTGATGTTTTCCCTTGCCAAAAGATATTCTTTATGCTTGTTACTACCAGATAAATATGCAATGTAGTATAACCTTGTCCCTGGTGTTCTCAGAAGTGGTTAAAATTTATCTTTTGCTTATCTTTATTTTGGTCAGATATTTTGAAAGTGAATTTGAAACAGTAATCCAATGATGGGGGAACAAAAATACCTTGGTTTTGCTTTTTTTTTCTTACAAAACATACTTTTTCCAAAACCACATCTGTATTGTGGCCATGACACCTAATTCAAATCTTCAAATAACTTATTTTCTATTTGTAAAAGTGCATTTTAAATCACTATTACTTCATGTGTGCAAGTCTAACACTATGATTCTAATGCTAGCATTCTACACTGGATTTTGCACAAAAGCTTTAAAGTAACAATGGACAATGATTCCCCTTTGGAAAATCACTGTTGTCTGCTTGTTTTCTTATTTCAAAACATACTTCATAGGATTCCTATCAACGACATGTCTTAATTCTCTAATGGGAATATGTCTGTTGAAACTGGTTTACAGTCATGGGACATGATGTTTTTGTTGGAGTTGGTTTTCTATTTCTCTGCATCACTGCGGTGATATCCCTGATAATGTCATCAATGTCTGTATGTATCCCAGTTTTGTATAATGTATGCCTTATTTCCTCTGATTTTTCCAAAAGAAACTCAGAGACATAAATATGAGTAATGACTTTTTCTTGATATGCAATCACTGAGACCCCTGAGCACAGTTCAGATGTGACAGATGGTGCTAAAATAGCTACATGGGCTGGGTAGTGTAAAAATATGTAAAATGACTAAGGAAAAAAACAGCCAGATTTCCTCATTTTTGGACACAAAAATATTCGAATATAAAATACCGCAGATCAACTTACAGATAAAACAGCAATAAAAGACAGAAGGTGGGACCCTTGGCACATGATGGTGCATAGTTCTCCACAGGTTTGCAAAACTGGGAGGAATCAGAGAAGCAGGAGGAGGCAGCCTTTCCTTGCACCACTTTGCATCCATCTGGCACTATGGCAGCATTTGCACTTTTCCAGAGAATACCCCTTCAATGTCTGCTATGTACACATGTAATCATACATGTAAAACAAATAAGGGTGTAGGGGAGGGTATGAAACTTTTTCCCCTCAAAGGCATTCCTCTGTTATATCCCATGTGCACAGTTGTGTCTCAGGAATACTTTGCATCCCTGGAATCTTTCCTGCACTGTTCTTTCCAAGAAGAAAGATCAGTAGTATGTATTATCAGACACAGAAATTCTGAAAAGCCCATATTTTTTGCAAGGAAATAAATGAACCATCTTGCAGGTTCTCCTATCACTGACAAATTACTTCCAAACTACTCCTAAAGTCCTCCCTTTGTGTATATTCACTCTGTCTTTACTTCTCTCTTTATGAAGAATGCACACAGCTTAGAAATCACGTAAATTAGATGCTAGTGACATTAACGGTATTTTTGTTAAGTTTGGGATGGAATTTTTACAATGCATAGGGGAAAAAAACATTCAATTTCTCATCCCAGTCAGAGGCTAGAATATACAATCCTACCAGCCCAGACCCAAGTTATGCAATTCCACTTTCAGAAATGGCTATACCCAATATTGTTTTACTTCCATTTTGAGAGAAATCCATGTGCAACTTCAATCATGGTTTGTATTGTGTGTGTTGCATGTACTTGCTGACCAAAACAATCACTGTACTCATACTTTAAATGTCAGGAGGTTTTTCTCAATCTGCACATGGCCTTCACAGCTTTTTCCATCATTTTAGTAATCTTTTATTTGCTAATCACATTGTGAAAACTGCTGTTAAAGTAGAGCGCTGCAGTTACCAGATGTACGTGCACAGAACTTTTAATGCCCTCTAGTGTTTTTTACTTGGAAATTCAAATTTATAGTCAGGGAAAATTTGTTAGCGTGTCTGGGTACTTAGATTTTTAAGTCCCTGTGCAGATACTGAAAACAAACCCATTGTAAACATAGCCGTATTATGAAGCACAAAGATTAAGTAAAGCTGTCCTCAAATAAGATAGGCTGTGGGATGACTTCAGTGTCTGAAATTAAAACAGTGAGCAGCAGGCTTCTCAACATCTTTTTCAAACTGTAGGATCCTGTCTATTGGTAAACCCTTGCATTCAGCATATGCCTGCACAAGAAACATGAGGAATATGCACTTGTATCTACGGTCACGTGGTGAGAAAGAAGCTGTGACGCTACCTGCAGCTAAGGAATGAACCTTCCAGAGGTTTTGGGTACAGGATTAGGTAGCTCTGTCCCTGCAGTGCCACTGTCTCCCTTCAGCTATATGATCCTATGCACTTTCTACATGGAAGGAATCAAGGAGGTAGAAAGAGGCCATGTCAGATCAGAATTTCTTGATAAGATGGAAGACCAAAAAAGAGGTGAGATTCCAGAGACTGGAAGAAACCGAAGTTGCATGACAGTTCGATTAGAACTGCATTACCACAGTAAGTAAGAGAGAGCGTTCTGTCCCAAACTCCATGGCTGGATGGATTTTTAATTCCACTGGTGAGAAGAGATGGGGATGTGAGAGACTGACATTGAATGTTGTAAGATGGAGCACAAAGAAACAAGAACAAGCTTCAGAAATGCAGAATCTCAGAACTCCTTGGGCTCTCTGTATAGAGCGAGTTTTCACATTACATCGATAAACATAAATTTACTTCTTCACTATTTTTTTACTTCTTTACAACTTTTTGTCACCAGAAAAAGAAAATGCCCCACTGGCATCAGTGGGAGGAATTCTCACAGAGAATGGAAAGGAGGGGGAAAAAAATAAGAGGAGAAAGTCTCGAGTCCAAAAGAGAGCATATCCATAAAGTTCCCCGTACTGTTACCACACCATTCTTTACAGAAGTAGCCCCCTGATAGCAAGCACAGTACCAGAAATCTCCCTCAATAACATCCCCAAATGCAATAAGATGACCTTCACTTCTTGGCTTTGGGGGTGTCACAGGTTTATGCTGTGGCTTTCTTGAGGCACCAGTATCAACTATGGCAGTAGCCAACAACAGTAGTTAGCACCCACTGCCCACTGGCCTAGCCCTTCAGCTGAAGGCTGGGAGGACACCAAATCCAAGATGCAGTACTGGAAGTTGCTCCTACCCAATAAAGAAAAACTTCTGTGCTCAGAGAACTTTCTCTGCTGGGGAGGCAGTGAACTATCCTCCAATGTCAGGACAAAGCTTCAAAAAAAAAAAACATCAAGCAGAAAAAAAACTTTGTTCTTTCATGTTCTTCATAACAAATAACAGTAAAAACCATTTAACCTTTTCTGCCAGTGTATCAAGTTTTATGGCAGTTTGTCATCCAAATAATTTCAGCAGGAACAAAATTATGCTCAGTGGTTTTCCCAAGCAGCTTTATTTACTGTTTAAGGGCAAGGTAGGGTAGGAAAGATGCAGCTAATTTTTGTGGGAGAGGGTTTGTTTTTGATTTTAATAGTGAGATGTTGGTGTCCTTTCATTATTTGTGCAATCTTCAGTACTAGAAAGCCTGAAAAGTGACAGCACAGTTGGAGACTGAAACCTAAGTTGTAATTTTATGTAGCTAGAAGATGTTGCTTGAATTTAGGGTTCCTTCTGGGCTGTTACATACAAAGGGTTTTGATTTTTTATTTTTTTTTTTTTTTTTTTACTTCTTATCAGCAAGGTAATTGAAGACCGTATCAATAACAAGCAGGAAATAGATGACCTAGATGCTATCTCTAATTCTCTCATTTGGAAAAATAAATATGTAATGGCTAGAAGATGAATTTCTAACTGAATTCTTAGGGATACATCCTCAGGCAACTTCCTGTTGATTTTGACAGTTTTTAGGCATCTCAAGTCCTTTCAGTATGCGTGTCTTAACCTCAATTGTGCTTCTACTTCCCAGAACCACAAGGAAGCCCGGAAATAATTGAAAACAAAGAAAAAAAGTGGTGAAGTTCACTTTCTGCTGTAGTTCTTCATCTTCCTCATACATATACTATATGCAGAAAAGACTAGAAATCAGGTTTTAATCTGTAACTTTAAGTATGTCTAGAACATTTAAGCTACAAGAACTTCTTTATAAGTCCCTAAACAGTGGCAAATAGCAGATAAAAAATTAGGAAAAAGTACCTATGAGAAAAAAGGGCCAGGAAACAATAATAATAGAGAAAGCAATAATGTAATGTCCTTAATCTTCGACCTGAAATCATAATAGTGAAAGGCAGTAGTTTATCTATACAGCAATAATCTCAAAAAAGTGATTTGATCGTAAAAACTTTGCTCAGCACCAGGTGGTGCTATTCTGCTTTTTTAAAAAAATCTTATGAACTATTAAATATTTACATTTTTAAGAATAATCTATGATTAAAACTAAATAGCAAGAAAATTATCTATTTTCTCAATTTATAAGCCAATTGTGTGACTGCTCTTTGTCTTATGCATTCGTGTATTTAAGAAGCAGAGGATTGTCAGCACACCTGATGAGAAAATGTAAAGTGTCTTTAGCCTTAGTAATAATCCTACTTAGCTCATGAATAAACCAGCTATACAAATTATTTAGTCCAAAAAAATGCTACATATGCCTCTTTGAGAGTCTCACATGAACAAGAAAATTCAGCTTAATCCAAAAGCACTGTCTGTGAAATGGCATACAAGTACATACATTTGCTAGCAAATTTTTGAATTACAAACAGGGTGTTGAACTTGTGCTCTGTAATTTTCCTTCAGAGTTAAACCAGATTAATACACAATCTCAACATTACCATTACAAGAATATAGGACATTGTTCTTTGTCATGGGCTACCATCAGTGACTGTGGCATACCCTACACGGCAAAACCCAAATATTAATTACCAGAAGTCAAATAATTAATAGATATTTTTAATTATGAGATCTGAAAATAATTAAGATAAGCTTTTGCCTTCTTACTTAACACCTATAAGGTTGTCATTTTCACAGTCTACATTGAAACTACTCAGATTAAGTGTAGGAATAATGTTCTTCAAAGTAAAATGAAATTTTCACACGATTCTATAAGCTGGACTTGGAAGAAAGATACTGATTTTTATGAAAGAAAAAAAAATCAAGAACAAACATTCAAACAAAGTTTTTGCAAATAAAACCATAATGCAACACCATCAGGATGCTTGCATTGGATGGGAGAGGCAAGCAGAATTACTTGCTGCTTAAAGAAAATGGAAAGAGTGCGCTAGCCAAACACCAGGAGCCCTTGCCACCAGAAACTCAGACAAATGCAGAAGGTGGGGATAAAAGGGAGAAAGAGCAAAACCAATTTTAGGAAACGAGAAATCTGTGAAGGAAAATAAATCTGGGGTCAAAGTTCTGGGATTTCTCTTGCATTTATCATGTTCACCATAGATTCTTACATTTTGCCCAGATGTTCATGTATAGCATAAATTGCCCCTTTTCATGGTTCTAATCTATTTCTCAGAACACCAGATAGCTACAAATTGCATTTAGAGACGAACTTATGAGAATTTTAAAAAATCTTGTTTTATCAGTCTTTTCAATCCATCAATGTCATATTAATTTTTCAGACCACTTTTCCAAGTAGATTTATTAGTAGATTTAATACAGTGGAAGCAAATTTGGCAATGAACCTGCTTACTAGAAAAGGCAGTATAACACAACATTGAACAACCAAGCGCTAACTGACCAGTTTCATTATAGGTTTTCATCCTTTGTTGTAATGTAGAGCCCCTGCTTGCCTACTACAACCAAATATAAACAATTTTCTATTTAAAAGGTAAACTACTAGGAAAAGAAAAAAAAAAAAAAAAAAACACAGAGGAAAGTAATCCGTAGGCTGTCAAATCTGTTTTCAGATGAACAGAAAACGTGGTCTCTGGTTCATCATTCCTGGATCCCCTCAGTTACCACAGCTTAATGCAATAGATATGTGAGCTTGATACTGAGCTGCCACAGCTTATAGTTTGGCATAACAAAATAAATGGAAGTAGACAGGGGCTTAAGTTAATATGCTGGACTATGAATTGCAGCTGGTAAAATACATTCACAGTGCGTGTTCTGCTGTCTCTGTTACAGGGTAGTTTCATAAGGAAAGAGGTGAGGAAGGATGGAATAGCCAAGAAAGTAACGTTGTGCTCAGTCAACAATTTGCCACAACCCTTAGTTTTTGGACTGCAGTAGGTATAATCTACTTCACTCACAGGTATAACTGAGCTTAAAAAAAAAAAAAAAAAAAAAGCTTTTCCTATGAATTTATCACCAGGACAAAAAAAAAATATATATGTATCACCGGAACAAAAATAAACTAAGAGAGACCAATTCTCTTTGCTTAGCATTCCTAATTTCCATTAAATCCCTACAATCTCGTCACAACTTCTGTCTTAACCAAATGGAGTTACAGTTAACTCACTTCCATGCAAGCCTTGTACTTATCCCATCCTGGGTGTGCAGCCAACAATAGCCCAGAGTTGGCTACATCCAGTATATTGGACTAAAGAAGTACGTGCTGCCTCAAGAGGAGTGCAAGAATAGCTAGGACATTTTTGGGGACTGGTTAGTAATTGTCTAGTATTTTCCTCTCCAAATTCAGTGGAAGGAATGAATAGAGACTATTCCAAAAGATTTCAACCGTCCCCACAGTGCTAACATCTCAAAGCTAACGATATAAACAGCAAATGACAAATAGAACTTAATGATAAGCTGACCTTCATCTTTTGCAGCCAATGAAAGCAGATTACTCTTGGATCCCTGGGCGCACTAAAACTCACTAGCCAGCTCAAGGAAGTCAAATATAGCAAAAGTAGCTACAATACTTTGCTATATAGTACTTTGCTATAGCTAAAGTACTTTGCTATTTCTTTTACATCAGAAGAACCAGAATTGCTCTTAAACAAAGCAAAAGGGCACTCATAAGGCAGCTCAACTGGCAGTAAAAGTACCACAAAAAAAAAAGTACTACAGAAGTTCCACTGGAAGGGAAGCCCAGGCACACTACAATTATTTTGTATGCAGGATGCCTGTTAAAATTCTTTTCTGTTGTCATTGCTCTGTTTTTAACGTGGTTAAATTTGTTTCTTTCCCAGACCCTACTGCTTTTGTTTCTTTGCATTGCAGAACTTTTTAATCTTCCTCCTGTTGCATGTATTTCATTGGACAAGAAATACACTGTAATGCCATATTCTCAATACATAGTTAAATACAAGAGCTGATAGACTTCAAGTGTATCGATGGCCTTCCTTTTTCTGTATCATACTGTACACATGCTAAAATCTTGCACAAAATACAATGCAACAGCACTTCATATACCAGTGAAACTTCAGTCTGTAAGACTCATCTAAAATAATTCTTTTAACCGTCAAAGGTTAAAAGGTTCTGAGTTTGCATAAATTGCTTTTGAGAATGAATCCTTCTAGCTCAGAACTCTCCCTTTTAACTTAAACTTGTGTGCATAGGACATAAATTTATCCAGGGGAAAAAACTATGCAGCTCTGAACGTATACACTGTATCACTTTGGAATTTCTGCTCCCTTTTCCTTTTTCCAGTTGTCATCTGTAAATATTAAGCTTAGCCACACTAAATGTGACATAGTTGTAATTCATATCTAGAAAAACATTCCATTTCATTTTTAAATGAGCAATTTTTAATTAACTGTTTCTCAGCAGCAAAGTGCTGATGAATCTTTCATTTCATATGCTACACAAAACCTAAATCCCCATTTTTCATTTTGGCATATTTTGAGGCACCCTTGATTTATATTTACATGCTTTTTTGGTGAGTTGTAAGCAATTCTAATCAATTCACTATCAATTTTAGGTCAATGTGAAGATATAATATTAGTAGCAGATTATGTTATCATTAAGCCCAGCATTTGGTGAGTAGCTGCAAGAAACTCACAAAAAATGGTCTCCTGTAAGAAGGAACACAGGGACAAAGAAAAGTTGACGAATATCTTGGAAAGGCCTTCTGGCAATGCCATGTGATTTTGATGGTAATCTTTGGTTTTATTGTTCTCTACAAGCAAATGCCAGCCCTAGAAGTGAGTTTCATGTTGTTCTAAGCAAATTGGGAAAACACAACCCCATTGTGTACTAAATTAAACATCTCTGCTCCCTCGGGGCATTAAAAAAAATAATAATAATAAAAATAAATTAATATAGACTAAAGTAAATCTCTGCAGCATATTGCTCTGCTGCTGTTACGTAAGGTTGTTCTCATTATACAGGACTGATGGGAATCCAGTGGTCCAGATAATCTGTTGAAGTCCCAGATTGATGTTAAATTCTAGAGTAAACTTTACTGCCTCAATATGCAGATGTGGGGAATTTGCCTCTCATTTGCCCAGGGAAAATACATGCAGTGCTATCATCTCTAGCTCCTAATCATGCTGCTCTCAGATTCTGAGTTGTTGAAAGCTGATTACTTCAAGAAAAGTTATAAAATATTTCTGGACTCATTAATGCTACTTTCAGCAGCATCAGCTAGTTTTTGCCTTTTTTTTTCACCCCCAATTCAGGATATACACAGGAGTGGACAGCTTAAAATGAGCTCCACTACTTCCTTTCCACCTTCACAGGGCTACTTTTACCATAGCAGACATTCTGTGAAGACATGAAAGTAGCTCTGTTTATGAACAGAAGGAAAAAATTTAACCTTGCCATCTGATCCATACTGCCAGGAACATTTGTATGTAGAACACACTAAGTTTCATATCACACATTGCCCACTGATGTTGTCACCTAGAAACCTGGATTGTGCCTAAGTGGAGTCTTAGAGTAATGGGGATAGGACCACCATGCTATTTGCATCAACTTTCAGAAATCAGGATGTAATATTGTAAAAGGTTCTTCTCACAGTGCCTCCTGCAGAATCATTGTGCTTATTTTGATACTGTACATCCAGAGCTCCTTCAGCCACTGCTACTTAGACCCAAAATTCTGATAGATCCTCAGCTTCCCAAGCAACATAGCCTTGGTGTTGAATATCACAAGAGACGTTTTATGGTCACAGTCCTAGAAAGTACTGCTGCTGTTGCTCACCTCAGCAGATGTTGGTTCTCACATCTTTGACAGTAGCATTATTTTGAGGATACTGCCCTTCTCTTATAATTTCCAGCTGGTATCAAATAAAGGATTTTAAAAAAAAAAAAAAAAAAAAAAAAAAAAAAAAAAAAAGATTGAAAGATACCTAGAGAATTCTAGACACAAACTCATGGTGATCCTGCATTCACCCTCTCCAGTGACTTGTTGCCACCATCTCCTCAAGGCACGGTCTCCAAGAAAGCTGAAACTTGTGCTCAGTGTCATGGCCAAAATCCCATCGACTTGGGTGACAAAACATTCAGCAGCTTCCAGATTGTTATTCATTTTGTATCATGCTAATGGTCCTCCTCTTAATGGTCTTTCCAGGAAACCACGTCATTTTTATGTTATTGTAATTATCTCAGACACAATGACTGAGAGGAACTAAAACCAGCATTGTTAATAACTGATTGCGAGGTCTTATTTGTTAGCAATCTGTTAGCTTCTGTTAAATCACATACAGAAGAAAAGTGAAGGAGATGACCAAGTTTTGTCAAATTCAAAACATTACAGAAAGCTGACCCCTCTGTGAAAGGGAGCATAAATGACGGCTATTTATAAGTAAGAAATAAAAACGGCAAAGATTTGGGTCACACTTTTATACTTTCAGATCTCTGTTCATTCAGTGCACAGTGTCAGTTTCGCAGCTGGGAAATCAGTGAGGAGCCCTGCAACTCTCGAATCACCTAGGAGCGCTTGTAATTTCTATTTTGTGAAAGAGGGAAACAAAGGCTGGATTATTTCTGTGGGGTCGTCATTTTTAGCACCGATGTCTAAGGAAAGTGAGTCCACGGGGCAACTCCACTATTTGAATCAAGAGGAACATGAGTGAGGAAAAGCGGTTTTCTGCCATAGCGGGAGAAAACAAGCTCCAGGGCCGCCTCTTGGGAGCTCCCTCGCCGAGCTTCCCGAGGGCGTGGCGTGCGGGGCTCCGCCAGCTGTGAGAGCAGCGGTCCCTGGGCGGCAGGTAGGCGCCCCGGGCCGGGCCGGGCGACGGGAGGCCGCCAGCCGCGACCGCCCGGACGCGCTCCTGGGCCGCGCTTCCTTTTGCTCCCCGCGGCGCGGCGCCGGCGGGCGGAGCGGGCGGGCGGGCGGAGCGGCGGGGGCGGGCGGAGGGGCGCCCACCTGCCCCCGGCCGGCCGCAGTCCCCGGTGCGGCGGGGCGGGCAGCGGTGATGAAGGGCCCGCGGGCGGCCGCGATGTTCGGGGCGGGCCGGTACAGCATCCCGCGGCCCGTCACCAGGAACCTGGAGGACCTGGACTCGGTGCAGAGCGTCCTGCTGCACAGGTCGGTACCGGCGGCGGGGACTAGGACGGGGACGGGGACGGGGAGGGAGGTCACGTCCCGGGCTCGGCAGGCTCCGGCGCCCCTCTCGCCTTTTGTTGCCGAGGCAGGCAGCAGCACGGGCCGCGGCACCTTCCCCCCTCAGCCTCTCCGGGCTCGGGCCGCCCCGGTGCTCGGCTCTTCCCCCGGGGACGCCGCCGCGGCCGCACGCAGGTGAGGGCAGCCCAGCCCGCCTAAGGCGCCTCGGAGAGGTGGCGGCACCCCGCCAGGCTCCGCCGAGCTGCGGCACTGAGTAGGGGTGTTCACACGGGTAGGAGAGCGACTTGACAGAAACTCTGCTGGATCGGCTCCATGAGCGCTTTGAGTCCTCCTTTCAGGAGAGAAGAAAAAGATCTGCCCTCGCACGCAAGTCCCAGATGGGCGATCCTTAAGTGAGTGTGCAGAAGCACTGCCTGAGAAGAAACTTCCTTTTCCCCTGCCTTCACCATCCCTAACAGGCGGTGTTCCGCGGTACCCCACCACAGAGAAACCTTGCCAGTAAGACCGTGTCCAGGAGGCCAGAACAGGACTTTCCAAGCCACCCTTGCTGCCATCTTTGCGCTGGCTGAGGGCTGCTTAGCTGCACACGGCAAGCACCGTCCCATCCAGCAGTGCCCAACATCAGCTCATCTGCAGTTGTGCCCCTTTCCTGAAGTATTCTCTCTACTGCATTGATTTATTTCCTACTGTAAAGAAAAAGTGCACTTTCTCTCAGTGCCAGCTCCAAAGAGATATTGCTATGGGAGCTAACAGCTAATTAAGAGCTCAATTTCTCCTCAGCTGAAAGCACCGAACTGAATAGTTGCTTAAAAACCATTTCTGTGAGCACTCAGGATGAAAACTGATTGCAGCAAATAGGGCACTCTGGGACCAGTCTGTGTAGCTGCCTGTGCCGCTCTCTGAAGTTGCTTTATCTATAAGCAATAAATGTGCCTGTGTCTTACCAGGGGGTCCTCTGGTATTTGAAATACTGGGAATGCATTTGTTAGTGACTTAACAAAAAATGTTATGCTTCAAAGTTGGATTAAAAACATGCTGCCCCCTGGTACTGCTTGCATGTATACTTTCAGTGTAATGAGTTACGTTTTTGTATTTGAAACAATTTGATGCAGACTGATTGCAAATAACTTTCTTCCATGCTTGACATGCCTGCTATGTGTAGCAGGTGATCCTTAAAAAGCCTGTGGATTTCAAGCAAAGCAAAAACAGTAGGAAAAATCTTATTTGAAATTACAGCTGCATTTCATGTTGGTGGGAACTCAGCCTTCTAAGATTTTTTTCTGAAAGAATGAGATAGGTTAGGTTGAACTGGTGTTCCTGAATTCTTCGTGGCCATCTTCTGTTGTTTCTACTTTCTTCTGAAATACTATTTACAATCCATTTTGACAATCACATAGAGGGAAGCTGATAGAGGGGCTTTAAAAAGATAAAGAACAGTCAATTTATTCAGCACTAGTTTGTTTTCCTATAAAATGTAAATTCTTTTGGTCACAAAGGTAGCCTTCACTCTCTGTGTAGTCTGTTGAAATGTAAATATCCCAATTAAATGACAGTCCAGTATTCCGTTCAATTCATGACACTTTGCTGTGGATCGTCTCTGTATACTGATGTCAGAAAAGCTGTGAACAGAAGATTTAGTAATCACAGTCTTATTCGTGTAATCTTGTGTAAACCTTATTGTAATCACAAAACCTTATTTGTTAAAAGCCTTTGAAAAGTGCCTTTGCCTTTGAAGTAAAGAAAGGTTTTGTTGGTGGAGGGGAAAGCTGTACTCTTGTCATTAATCTTAAACAAAGAGTAACATTCCTGTCTCATTTTTGCTGATGCTGTGCACCAAGGAAATAAAAAATCAATAGGACTCAATAATGATAAGAACTGGAATGGGCAATCCAGTTTTACCATCAGTTTTTCTTCAGATGTTTGAGTAAAGGAGGTGTTAACCTCAAGAAACTTGAACAAAGATGAAAATGTTGTCCTCTTAGTATTGTCCATCTTATCTGTAATACGTCATGGTATGTCTGTCCAGTTGTTAGTAGAGTCTTCTCAGAAATATCAACTGATTTGAAAACTAACAGAAAGAATTAAGCCACAGTAAGTTATTTAGGCCTTACTTATTTATCAATAAAGAAGAGCTGTTATTGAAGTATGGAAAAGGAGAGGGGAAAGCAGAAGGACACTTAAAATGCCGTTGATAAAACTGGCAATTGGAAGAAAGATTCAGCTGTGTGATCCCGGCACATCCAGTGGGATTTTTCTCACAGTATTACTAGGAACTGGTTTAGCCTGAACTGTACGAAAAACAAAACCAAAAAACAGACAGCTGTGAGATGCAGTCGCCAGAGAATTCTCCCAGTGTGCAGCGCTGTTCAGGTAGTACAACTGTCAGTTCTGTTCTTCACCCCCACGGGCATTTAGCAGGGCAGGTACCCCTGAAGAGGAAGGGGAGGTTGCTGACAAAGCAGTGACCCGGGTAGTAATACCCAGTAATTCCTGGACAGTGTGTTGGCACCTCACAGGCATAAACTGGACACTCCTAGGTATCAGGCGGAATTCCCGTATAGCAGAGGGAGCTGTAATTTGCTCCTCTGTACCAGAGGCGTAACGCTGTCCCTATTTTCAGCCCTCTGTTGAAGACAGCATGGCCATATCTGTGATTCAGGCCCAGCACACCTGAATGCAAATCAGTGAAATCAATATGACATTGACAGTGAATTGTGGGCCCTTGTAAATCTGCAAAAATTGTGCCTAACTATACAAAACTAAACAGGACAAGCTAGAGTAATCATAAATACAAATCCTGACTTTCCATGTGCTCTTACAGCTAACTGCTAAAAGAGACTACAATTCCCGGCTCATTTCTTCATCAGGTTGAAAAAATCAGTTGCCAATGTGTACAAATGTTAGGAGTCGAGAAGTAACCATGCAACGATACCAGAATTGAGTTGCATGCTCATTGTTTCTCTCCTTTATTAGAAAGGAGTATATCTCATTGGAAAGTCCTATGCACTGTCCTCTTTTAACTACTGTCTACAGCCAAGCATATGTGTAGATATCAAGATAGACTTATTTTTAAAGCACAATACCTCCTGAAGCAGGTTAAGCCAAAAAGAAACAAGGAACTCTTGTTCTGAAATGAATTTCCACACATGGAGTTAGTTCCTTACAGGAACAGCTAATCAGAAAAACCTTTAGGCAAATATGTTTTTTAATTATCCACTTTAAAATGTTCATTAACCAGCTGTCCAGTAAGGGTGAGTAGAAGTATTGGTGCCAATGGCGGCCATGGCGAATTTTTACCATTTGCTTATTAATATCAGCAACTTAGCGTAGGAGGCACAGGGGTTCCTTAGTGAGAAGTATCAGCCCAACTACTTGGACTGTGTGTAAAGTGTCTTCAGAAAACAAAGTATTTCAAATCTTTTCCTAATATTTATGCACAAGAAATTATGAGCTTTCTTCTTATGGATTGTGTGGGAAAATCTGTGTCTTTGCTAAAATAAAATCCTGCTGTGTGTGATACGTCCTTCAATCTTTAATTGTTCCCACAGCAGCAAAATTCCACATTGATTTCTGAAAAATACTGAGGTGATTCCCAACTAGCAGTAGACTAAAATCTTCCATTATCCTTTCCTTCATGATATGGTTATCCCTATAAAATAGCAAGTGGTGTAAGACTGCCTCCTCCTTTTCGGAGAGCCTATATTTCTCACTTATTGAGCAAACAACTGGAAACAATTAACCAACTCTTGAACTCAGTGAAATTTAACATAACTAACAGGACCATCTGGCATAGACTATCACTTCTCTCCAGAAACACTTCAGTGTGCTGCCATTCACTGTATTAAAAGTGCTTGCAAGTATATGTGGAATTAGGGTGGGTGGGACTGCGTATTTCACCTACCTCTATTAAAATTTTAACTCCTGCAGTATTCCTTTTAGAAAATCCCAACTTATCAGGTGCTTTGGGAAATGCTGCTTATGCAGACTATTCTGTTTTTACAAAGTAAATTGTTTGGGAAATTGGGTACTTCTAAAATATTTTTTCCACCTGTTTTTCTGGAAGCAATAGAAAATATGAAAGTTGATGCATAGCTTGCATTCTGGCAATTGGAAACAAATACGTGAATTTTTAAGAATCATCTACCATGCATGGATTATAGTCTTTGTGTAGAGCATTTTTTGCCAGCTCAGATAGAGGAAAAAACTTATCTTGTCCTAATGCATCTTGTCCTAAAATGAATGAAACTGTACTGGAACAAATTTACTTTTTTTTTTTTTTTCCCTTTAGTAGGGAATATTTCCATCTCTTCCTTTGAATAGATACATGTTGTTAAAATCCACACAACAGTGATATATCTTTGAAATAAGCTCTTGTACTGGCACTTTGTGAGGTGCCACAAGATTTAAGATACGTGTCTCCAACTGCTGTGGTTGAAGCCTTAATCATGGGGGTACAAGTCCAAAACATTCTTGTCTGTTAATTCACTTGAAATTGTATTTATTAATTAACATTTCCTTGAGACAGTTTCAAACACAGGAATTTCGTACCAGAATTCTGCGACTCTTGCAAAATGTTCCAGCACTATAAAACCTCTCTGCTGAAGCTGTGCAAATATCCCACTGAGCAGAGATTAAATCCAACACATTTAAAATATTCCAACAATTATTCTCCATCCCTTTCCTTATTTACCATGTGTATCCTGACAGGTTTACTGACATAGCTACACAGCAAGCTGTCTGCAGGGCTGCCACGGGTCTTGCTTCTCATGCATGTGAATAATCTAAGTTCTGAAAATTGGGTAAGGTTTGGGTTTTTTTGGGGGGTTCCTCTTTTTACTGTGTATGATTTTGCATTTATTGCCTGCATTGACTGCACTAAGGGGCCAAACCATCTAGCTTGTCTGGCTCTGCCTCACGTCCTTGCCCTTCCTCCCTCATTTACACACTGTCCTAAGTAGCCTACAGAGAAGTAATCTTTGTTTCTCGTGACTCTTTAAGGGAGTGTAATAGAGCATAACATAGCGCATGGGCGCGTTCTGCTGCTAGCCCCTTGATGAAAACTACGATCTAATTCAGGTTTCTTTCCCTAAATCGGGTTTTGATTATAAGCAGTGCTTCGGGGCTCACCCCAGGACTATATGAGTTTCATCAATAGCCTCTTTTATGGGACCGTAGCTGGGGCCTCGCCGTCTGAGGGCTGAGCAGTCTGTTCTCCATTACGCTTTCCACACTTACCCGCCGAAAGACTTTCAAGAGACTACTGAGACTCAGATGGTGCTTTCGAGGAAGCGGGGCGGGGGGAGGCTGGGCGCTCCAACGGGCTGGGCTGCTCCGCCGGCAAGCCAGAGAGGGCACGGGAGGAGCTCTCTGTGCCGGGCCCTGCGCTACGGCCGCCTCAGAGCACTGCGGGGCCGCCGGGGGCACCCCGGGGCTCCCCGCCGCCTCAGGGCCTCGGAGGCGGCGCTGCGACCGTTAACGGCCGTTAACGCTCCGCACGCGCCGCCGGCTTCCCGCGTCTCCATAGCTCCGGGCCGCGGGCCGCCAATAGGAGGGCGCGGTGCTCGTCACGTGCGGGACGGGGCGTGCTGCGGCTGTCATGGCGTCCGGGGGGCACGGCGGGAGCGGAGCCGCCGCTGTTGCTGCTGCTGCGGGCGCGGAGCCGCTGCAGGGTGAAGGCGTTGCGCGCGCGGAGGGCGGCGGCAGCGGCGGGAGCGGCTCGTGCACCTCGTGCGCCTCCTCCCTGTCCGCGAGCTCCGAGTAAGGGCGGGGCGGCGGCGGCGGCTCGGGGCTCGGAGGGTCGCGGGTTCGAGACCCGGCCGCGGCGGGGCTTTGGAAGCGGGGCTTGCTGTGTGGTGGCGGGGCGGCGCTTAGCCTGGCGATAAAGGGTTTTGTTGTTGTTGTTGTTTTTTCTTGCTTAGTTTTTAAACTTACAACGAGGGGCCTCCCTGGCCCCTCAGTTCAGGCGTGTATTTCCAGTTCTAATTCACGGCGCTTTGTCGGGGACGTTGTTTTCGTTACGTGAGAAGAAAAAAATAAAGTTTTAGTGGGAGAGCTTTGAAGGGTGTTTAAATATAGTTTGTTTTGGGCTTATCCCGCCCATCTAGCTCAGAGAAACAAAGCTGTTGGAGGTACAGCCGTGTAACTCCATGGCTGTTTATAAGCCACAACTCAGCAGTGACGCATTTCTGCCTGAAGCCGTGCGTTTTTTTGGTTTCGCGTGCTTTTCTTTTCCAATGGTTTTATCTAAAATACCATCTTCCTGTCATTCCTCACATGTTCTGAAGATCAAGCTGTGGTACAGTTCTCCACACAGAGCACAACATAAAGTACTCCTGTACACGTTGAAACGCATCGTTTCTGTCACTGCACCACAGAACCATGAGACCCTAATTTTAGGCCCAACAGTTCCTCCTGTTGGCATAGATACCCCTGTAACACTCCAGCCTTCTAAGTTCAGAAACAAGAGTGGGGTAGGATAGGATCTGTAGTGAAAAAGGAATATGGTTTTGCCAAGTCGCAGGTACAAAGGTAGGTTTGGGAGCTATTTTGAGGTAATGGCATTTCTTCCTCTACAGATGAGCTGTGTGTGGTTTCATAATCAGCTGAATTTGGTTAAATTAAAGAAAAGTTGTTAAAAGTTAGTAATGTCCAGAATAAACTTCTGATGGTTGAACTGATGGTGCTCAGTAGTACCACAAATGTGGACAAAAGTACGCTGAGGAGCACCAAAGAGAGGTCAGAAATAAGGGTGATAGGAATACCTGACATACACAGCTGTGAAAGCAGTGTGTTACTTTTTTTAAATAATTTTGTCTATTTTAAGAATTTAACATTTGCTGTCATTTTTGCTACTTGTGATGGATCAGAGCCCCTGTAGGCAGCCATAGCTGTGAAGAGGATGGCAGCTCTGTGTGTGCCACACTGGTGCCTCAGTCCATGGCTCTGCTTTGTCCTTGCTTAGCCAAATGCTGGGGAAACTGAAGATAACGATCTTCCGCAGAGTATCGTATGGGTGGAATTTAATCATGCAGTGCCATAAAATATTAAAACCTTGATTTGTTATCTTCATTAGTTGCTTTAAAACAAGGCTCATAGATATTACTGCTTATGAGTTTCTTTGGGTGAAGTCTTCTCTTGCTTCAAAATCAGAACTCAGTTCCTTCATTTCTAGTGAAGGTGTATCTCTTGCCGTGAATGTACAACTTCAATTTGCATAGCTGTTCAGATGTTCATTCCCAAGAAGAAATTCCTGTGTGAAACTGTTCTTATAGGTACGCAGGTCTTCCAGGTTGTTAGATCTCTCATGGAAGTTTTCAGACCTGTACAGGAGCTCAGTTTCTTGTGTGCTTGTTCTGGCACAAGGCAGAGTGCGAGAAATTAGATTATTTTTTTCTCTTGTTTAAAGTAATTGTGAAATTGTAGCATTAGGTAACAAATGAGGAGTGGCTGAGGGAGCTGGGCTTGTTCAGCCTGGAGAAGAGGAGGCTCAGGGGCGACCTTATTGCTCGCTACAGATACCTTAAAGGAGGCTGTAGAGAGGTGGGGGTTGGCCTGTTCTCCCACGTGCCTGGTGACAGGACGAGGGGGAACGGGCTAAAGTTGCGCCAGGGGAGTTTTAGGTTAGATGTTAGGAAGAACTTCTTTACTGAAAGGGTTGTGAGGCATTGGAACAGGCTGCCCAGGGAGGTGGTGGAGTCACCATCCCTGGAAGTCTTCAAAAGACGTTTAGATGTAGAGCTTAGGGATATGGTTTAGTGGGGACTGTTAGCGTTAGGTTAGAGGTTGGACTCCATGATCTTGAGGTCTCTTCCAACCTAGAAATTCTGTGATTCTGTGAAATAAATAAACATCCTACATACAGATTTCTTGTTTCAGACTTTCCTCTATTTAGGTGCCTCTAGGGATCTGTATTTGGAAAGTCATAGCTCCTTTTTAGTGTGCCTTAGTGACAATGCCTTGAAGGAAAATAGTTTGTTCCCTTACGATACGTTCTCCATTCCCTGTGGGCTTATTCCTGTGGAACAATTTTACTCTGTGTTTTCTTCCTTGACAAGCCTTCGATCTCCTTCTGTTTGAGTGGACCAAGTGTGATGCTCCTACACATCCCTTTCTTTTCTTTTTTTTTTTTTTTTTTCTTGGACCATCAAATAAAATAGATGACAAGTGGAGAACATCATTGTATGAACTGATATCCAAGTTGAAAGTTTGATGTCTACCCCAAAGACCACAATCCCATATGAAGAAGGAGTAAAAATTTTGTCATATGTCACAGGTGTTTCTGCTTTGTTGGTTTCTAATGTTCCCTTCATGAACCTTGTGTTTCCCAGTTTTGCTTACGCATGCCAGAATGCAGTAACGTTTTTTTTGTTTGTTTGTTTTTTAAAAAAAAAAGTAAGTAATATGCTGTCATGTTATTTCTTACATTCTACCTTTTGCAATGGTAGATCAGATAAGTCTGTCCACAAAAGCCATTAGGTGTTGCTATCATTCTGATACTTCCTTGAGTATTTTACTCAAGACTTGAAGTAAGAGCTTGCAAGCAATACAAGCTCTGATTTACTCATGGCCATAATGGCATCAGGAGTAGCCAAATTATCACAGGAGGCGACTTTTCTTCAAGAGAAAGTGCATGATGAGTATTCCTGTCTGCAGCATCCTTCCACATCTTTGAGTCTCTGGAGTTTCAGGAAGAGAGTATTAGCAACATGTGTTTGTTTTTTTTTTTTTTGTATTCTTTTTTTCCAGCAAGATCTTCCCTCTGAGCCGTTAAAGGTGCTGTGATGCAGCATCCATATGTAATGTTGGCTGCTCAGCTAAGTTCTGAAGCAGTATCGTTAATCCATGTATTCAAATTATGTGGTAATACTATGGTTTTAAACAGAGCTTGCTTCCTCTATTCAGTAAAAGTACCTAGTTCTAGTACAAAGTGTTTGAATGTACGTTAACGTCACACAATTAATGGTATTAAGTATTATGTGAGTCTCTATTCCGTTTTTTCCTTGTTTGATTTTTATCAGTGCAGTCTCAGATTTGCAGAACAGGAGATGTGGCTGTCATTAAGTCAGTCCGTGCCGTTTTCCAGGGGCAGGGAGTTTGAGCTGGTATTGTCTGTTGGTGGAAATCTTCCATGCAGAATATCCCAGATGTGCTTACACAGACTGCTAATGCTGATTCTGTGTGTCCGTGAGATCAAAAAGCTCTCTAATATTTAGCTTTAACGTTTTGGTAAATTAAAACAATGATTGCTCTCCCTATTTTGACTGCTGTGATCCTCACGCTCCTCATGTACTAGTGCTCTGTGGTTCATCTTGGAGTGGGGGAGTTGACAATTTGGCCTGTTGCCTCTTCAGCTATCCTTTTTTTCCTCAACCAAAAGAGCATGATTTCCTTCAGTCTCTTTCCATTTAAAACATGTTTATAAACTACTTATTACTTGTTTCTGTGCTCTTGTTGCAGTTACTACATCTTTCTTAAACTGTTTGATCCAAAACTGGACATGGTTGACACGTTGCCATTGCCAAATTAGGACAAAAATGTTCTCTGCCTTGCCGATGGCGCTCCTTCTAATACATCCTGCACTTGCCTTGCCCTTGCAGCAGCTTGATGCTAGTGGCTTAGTGATCTGCTCCAGCTGCAGGAACTTTCTGTAGCAGCACTGCCTATTTACTTTTTTCTCCTGTGTTTTTGTATGTGAGTTTGGGTATACTAATTTTAAATGTGTCTTTAAAAGTGTTACCTGGATTTCATCTGTTTTTTTGTTATGTTAAGATTTTAAAATGTTCTTTACTTTCAATGACCTTGCAGTACAAGTCTCTTAAGTGTGTAAGGGGAAAAATAATGGGAGAGAACAAATAGGGTGTGTTTCTTTTTCTCAAAGCCAAAGCCCCATCGTGTCCATGAATATAACCACTAATTAAAACTTGTAACGCTTTTGCTTGCTTTCAGTAAAGACAGCACTTTTTGCAATGACTATTTTCCTGTAAGGCATTTGAAGAATCAATTTTAGTATCTGGGAGGAATGTCTTTCCTTCCTATATCCATCATCTGTCCTGGAAGAGCTCCTATCTTCATGGCAAACTTCAAGCTGCTAAGCTTCCAATACTCAAGAGGCAGCGTAGCTTTTTTTTGCCTTGCACTCTCTGTATTCCCCTCCCCACTTGGAAGTAAGCAGATGTCACTTGCATAGCAGTCATCCTTATCAGAGCTATCACTGATCATTCTTCTTTCCTTCCCAGTGACCTTGAGCCTGAATGGTTGGATGGTGTCCAGAAAAATGGGGAATTATTTTATTTAGAAATGAGTGAAAGTGAAGAAGAAGCTTTACTTCAGAACACCTGTCCAGAAATACCAGCAGTGAATCATGTCAGGTTTCGTGAAAATGAAGCTGAAGTTATTCAGGAGGGATCACGAAAAGAAAGAAAGTATGAACTGAAGAAATTGACAAAAATATTAAAAAAGAAGAATCTTTTACCAAAGCATTCTGGTAAGAAAGGGAGTGGAAGCTGTAATGTGCACTCCACTGGTCCTACTTCCATACTGAAACACCAATCCACTCAGAAAACAGGTGTCACTGTTCAGCAAAAATACAAAGATATATATGTTTATGTAAATCCCAGAAAACTGTGCAGTGCTGGAGAAGATGAGCAGCCAAGGCTTCTGGAGGCCTTGGTAGGGATTGTCCATCAGTCGTCATGGAGCAGCAGAAGAGCAGAAAAACAAGGCAAGAAGGATAAAGTCATCAGAGGAATCAGTGAAGAGAAGCTTGTAGTGCATGGTTTGGTGCCAGGTAGTTCAGCAATGAAAACGGGTCAAATACTGATTGGTAAGTAATCAAATAAATGCACTCTTCTTTAAAATAAAGTTTGTTTGTTTGTTTTTTTGAGAGACAGCTGACTTGAATATTCCCAGGATGTAAGTATAATTACAACAACTATTTTATTAATTCTTGAGGTGGTATTTTAGATAAACATCACTGCGTTGGATGTTTTATTACCTATTCAATTTTACTGTATTAGTGGTTTCAAGAATATGTGACGTAAACCAGAAGGTGTTAATACAGCAAGGAGATGGCCATCCGTTTAGCCTACAAGGAGTGAGCAGCTTGAACTTAAGAAAAACAAATACTTCTGCTCGCCTTTACTTAATGCAGAATTTACTTTGTAGATAAGTGAGACTGGGGAAAAACTTTAGTAGGCTAAAAACTGTGTTTTGTATTCATTCTTTTTTACCACCCCTCTTAGATAAGATGCTTTACTGAATATCCATTAAGTGGATTTTGAGACACAAAAATGAGGAAAAAGCATTGAGTGAAGTATATTCATATGTTATAGACTTCCTTTGTGCACAGCCTTGTGTGGATATTCTTCAGTTTAGCAACAGCTCCTTCAGCAATTGTGATCAGACGGCTTCCAAATATTTGGAGAGGCTGTAGGCCTGAGAAGGCAGTGAGCCAGTGTAGCAGCTCTCCTGTGTGCTGGGTTGGCTCCTCAGATACTTCCACAAGCTGGTACAACTAAGTAGTCTGGCAGAAAACTAACCCGGAAGAAATATCACCTGTCTAGTTTCTGATGGTAAGTTAAACTGGGTCACAGAAGGTCTGACAAGCACCAGGGCTTGAATGACGCAAAGGAATGAACTTCTGTGGCCAGCAGCGAAGGAGCAGAAGCAAGGACTCCCACCTCTAGCATCGGGAGGACACTGAAAGGACTTAGCACTCATGAGCCCCCAGTGTCAGGGACAGTAAATGTGAGACAGCTAGCCTGCATCTCTAAAGGGCAGGAGATGGTTAATTGCCCCTGAAGCTCCTTCCTCGTAAGGAGAGAGCAAAGATGTGATACTGGGTAGAAGATCATGAAAATCTTAATAATGTAGTAGCACAAATCCCACAAAGTCAGCGTGAGTGCGTTTGAAATTCCAATGTTGTGTGCATAAAAAGGCAAATCGTGCTTTGACTAGCTGATTCTCCTAGCACGTGTTTTCAGTAGGGATGCTAAGGAATACTCCAGAGGGAAAATTGGATAACTTTCAAATTTTACCAGAAAGAACTGATTAGTCAAGAAGTGGGGGATGCGGAATCAGAGGAGGAGGGAGGGAGTTTCAGCTTCATCTGCTGTGCTTAATATAATGGTATTTAACCCAATTAGGGTAATGGTGGGTATTTATAACCTGCAAGTTAATTTGGGGAGACAAATTTTTCTGTAACTACCTGTTCATAAGAGCAGCCATGAAGTCAGGGTGGTGTAGGCAAACATGAGGTCCAGGAGATAAGGCTAACCTTCTCTGTGATTCATCTTCATCTGCAGCATTTGATGTTTCCCAGAGCTAACGAGCACATTAGGACAATTGTTTGATGTATTTTTTTGTTTTGTTTTAAATAGAAGAACACTTAAATTAATCTAAGGACTCTAGCAGTGTAATGTGTGTAGGGTTGTCGACCAATATTGCATTGGTTTTACATGTTGGAAAGAAATATTTTCAAGCATACTATAGTTACTCAGCTTGTAGTTGGGAAAATGAGCTGTGTTCTGTGCCAATGGTATAAAGTATATAATTTGAAAGTATTTTTATGTGAAAATTATACATCTATAGTGAACACTGAGTACTCTAAAATTTTTATGTGGTGCCTAGAAGCAGAGAAGCTTTGCATAAATTAGATGCTTAAGTTTCAATGCTGTCAGCATAAAGAATACACAGTAAAAATAATTTTGTTCCTGTGGAAAAAAAAAACTGTCTGGTTTACTGTCTCTGCACTGCACATCAGAGGATGAGATAGTTACAATATACACCCAAAGCATGATTTAGAAGCAGTTCTAGTTCAGTAGATGGCCTCTTCACATCTTCTCAGATCCTCAGAGGATCTGAAGATGGACAGGAAATTTAACAAAAATACAGGAGAACTTATAAGCTTTAGGAATTCTGTTCTGAATTTTGGAAACATTCAGTAAAGAAAGCTGTGGTCAGTCTAAAATGAAAGTATTTGCATAAATGTTAGTGATTTCTGGAGCTGTTGCAAATGAGAAATACCTGATCAGTGCAGCATGATGCCTGCTGGCTGGCTTAGGTATAACTTTGTTCATCTTCATTAACTTGCAGCTTCCTGCTTTACTTTTAGCAACCTGTGAGGGATGGTTGCAGGCCATTTTTTGTGAGGGATGCAGGCCATTTTTTTTTCCTTTTTTTCTTTTCTAAAAGTGGGTACGAAGTATGTTTCCCTCTGCAGGAGGCTGGGATTGTGCCTATGGTGGCTTCCTTCTGCCACTCCTTGCTCCTGACTTCTTGTTTTCCTTTGCTGCATCAAGACTCCTCCACAGACCGTAGTCCTTCAGGGAAGGGATCTTCTGTGGACCACAACCCTTCGCCTAGTGACTGCTTCACTTTCTTAAATAGACTTGGGCAGAAGTGCCATGGGCTCCCATCACTGGGCTCTGTTTTGGGTGCATCATGAGTTGCTTCAAAACTGGCTGTGAGCAGTGACACTGAGCTCCTTCCAAACAGGTCACTCCTGCAGCACCCTGCTCCCAAAATCCTGCCAGGTGTGCTGAGGAGAGTGTTCTAACTCTCCCGTCTTAACATCTGAGCTCTCTAGATTTCCTCCCCACGACTTGTGTTTGTGATACATAAATAATCAAGTTACTGATTACCTGATATTTTCATTAGGAATTCAGCTGATTTATCAGCAGCAAGTATGTTAGCTATTTTAGTGGCTGCTAAGGTTGAATCAGGAGAGAGACTAAGCACTCTTGTTTTTTTAACTTTGAATGACCAGTTAGAAAATGGTTATTACTTTAATGTTTTTAATAGAAATAACGGCTTTTTTTCCCCAGTAAATAATCATTTTCCTCAGGTGGCTTCTTCAATTTATTCTGAAATGTGTATCCTGTACAGCATCGAACACTCAGAAAATGAAACATCTGTTTATTATTTGTGCAGTGCACTTTAACTTTTTTAAGTTTGCATATGGAAGTCGTAAGTCTTGTTGCTGTAATTTATTAACCAAGTAGAATGCAGCCGCTGACCATATGAAAGTAAATAAAAGTTTTGTAAGCCAAAAAAAAAAATGACACTTTAACTCCATAAAAAAAAAATGGCACACTATCTATGTGTCATTTTTCAGTTTGTTTATTTATTTATTTACTTTAACAGCCCAGTATCCATCTTACATTTATGAATCAAGCAAGTCCTCATAGTTTTTTTTTAATATTCTTGCTGTCACTTCCATTTGTGTTTAAAAAAAAAAAAAAAAAAAATACAATTACTTTTATCTCATGTTCCTTAAGTGTCTTTAGTATTTTTGGAGTATTTTTTCTTTCATTAATTCATTATTAACAATATGCCAAGCCTCATCTGCTGTGTAAATCTTTCTAGTTTCATCTCTAACTGTATCTTCAAAGATAAAAAGCCAAATACTCACTTAGATCCAGTCAAATAAGGGTTGTAATAGGAAATGCCATTATAATTTGATTTCCTCCCCTCTCTCAACATCGTGTTGAAACCTATCCAATTTACAGCAGGGGATACTTTCTGTAAATGCTGATGATGGCCATCTTTACTGTGGTATAAATGAAAAACTAATTTGAATGACACTGAAAATACAGAGAAGTTCTTTCACTATCAGAGTACGATCATCACCCTCTTTGCTGTTATCTTTTGTTCTTACTACATTCATCGCTGAGGATCTGAATGCTTTGCAAGAATTCTCTCATCTGACCTGTAGGCTCAACTGTCAAAAAGATGTGAGCACCACCTAGGGAGAGGGATTATTCCTGAAGCATAGTGAAGATGGACTATAACAATCTGGTTTTGAACAGCTATCTAAAAGATGCAGGCTACTGTTACAAGCTTCAGTTGAAAGATCCAGATCCCAACCCCACTTACTGATGAATGGCTTTCTGTGGGGTTTTAGTAATTCTGTTGGTGTTAGGAGGGAGGGTTATTTATTTCCACTGAATAAAGAAATGCTTAAGTAGTAAACTTTGCTCCTTTCATTTGAATAGTACAAACAGTTTTTACTCTTTTGGAGTACCTCTGCAGTTGCAGAGGACTTGAACTTTGGACCTTCATAATATCTGAATTTAGCAATTGGACACAGATCGCTAAAACAGGCTGTTGTCACTGGAAAGTGGTGTGTGTCTTTTAAATTTGTGTAGTACAGACAAGTTTCAAACAATAATCCATCTACAAAAGAAACCTGCAGTCATCCTCAGACAGTCAAGGTAAATACTGTTTTTTGTCATTTGCAGAGGATGGAGCTAAGAGTTCTGGCAGAAAAAAGTTCCTGAAAGGACCCCAATACTGTGAGAGTTTGAGATTTTCCGTGAGAAATTGCCATATATGGTGTACTTGTTGAAAAGGCTCTCCAAGGCGGAGATGCTGGGCACACAAGACAGAAATACAGAGCTTGTGTAAGCTTTGCTGTGCTCTCACTGTGGAGTTTGGGAAGTCGTTTATGTTCTTTTAATCTCCTCTTGAAGCATAACAGCATTGGTAAAAGCAGCCTGTTAACATATAAAACAAGTAATTGATCTGGCTTTCTTCAGGAGAATGTGTTCCATGCTTTGCCTTTTTTGGAGAGAAGTATGTGAAGATTTATAAGTACTTCCACTAAGCCGTTACCAAGAACAGAGAAAACTAAATATCAGGATTTCATGGAAAAAAGTGTTCTCAGTCCTCTCCCATGTAAACCGCATGCTTCTGATTTTTTAATTCAGCTAAAAATGTTCACTTCCCATCACAGTGTGGAAGTGGTATTCATTCATCAACCCATGCCCCCTGGTTAATGGGAAGAAGTTCTGATTTAAGAAATGTTGCAAGAGGGTTTAACTCTATGGAATGGATATTTAATCTGTGCCTCATGGGGGTAAAGTGATAGCAGTCCTGAAATAAACATTTTAGGGATGCCATACTTTTCTGAACTTTATCTTTTTACAGATGGGGAAAAAAAATACTTTTTAAACCAGGTGTTTGAGATCAATACATGTTGTTCTTAGGTAATAATGGGTGGATGTGAGAAATCATTTTCTTCTCAACAGAGAATGAAGAGTGAATAATGAATACAGGAGCAAATTCCTGATTCTCTTCTACATGCATATGTTCCATCACTCTAATAAAACTCAATTCTGTTTGCCATTGGATGGAGAACATGTAGAGACATCTAATAGTTTCTTTGTGGACTGAGAACAATCTTTAAAAAAAAAAGGGATAAAACGTGAAAACGTGATTATTCATTCTTCATTACTCAACTACAACAAAAACTTTATTCCTATAAGAGAAGGATATATATTTTCTATAGCTATCTTTACTGACTGAAGGTTTGATATCCTGATGCTATCAGAAAAAAAAATGTACATCTTCTATTGCAGTAGCTCACAGTGTCCCTAAAGATGGAACTGAGACTTTGGTCTAATGTTCTTCATCTTGTAACATATATAATGGTGATTTTCATGATAGGCAATAACAAGCTTATGCGCTGGTAGAAATACAAGCCAATAAGAGCAGGTCAAGTGCTATTCCACAGAACATTTTATTCTACAGTATAAGTTTTGTATACAATGGTTAATGAAAAAGCTAAAAAAAAAAAAGGAAAGTTTTACATTTTTGTATAACAAGTTTGAAAAGACCATTTCAAGGAAATGTCTGCCTCTTGTCTGTATAAGTATACATGTCTACTGCAGCAAAAAGGATAAAGTTCACTTTGATTTCTGTAGGTACAAAGATTTTTTTTTTGTCATGTTAATAGAGCACAGAAATAATGGGACAATGTATTTGCAGTACCATCTGTACAACCTTTTTATCTCTAGTGAAATATCTTTCTGCATCTGAAATTCAGTTATGTTTTAGTCTGGGAAAATTTGACTTAACTCTGCAAGCTATCAACCTCTTAAAAAAAAGTCATGATTCTTTTTTGATCAACTGAAACAATTGTGAATATCATTTAGCCTTTTATTTTGTTTAACCTGAATTGCTTAAATGTGAATGAAGTTAAACTTTGTATATTTGTGCAGTCTTTTTAATAGTTTTATGTAAGAGTGTAAGTCACTCACACTTCTAAGTTTTTCATGCTGCTAAAGGGGACTAAACATTTCTCAGCGAAAATGTAGAAGCAAGACTAACAAAGGAACTCTTGCATATATAAACTTTCACTGGTGTTAATTATCGCACTGGGTAGATCTTGTGGTCATGTTCTGCTCAAAGATGCTCTGCGTTCATGTATTTACATACTTCCTATTGTGCCAGTGGTGTCTTTCAATTCTGTTGTGTTTGGTGAAAAGAAAAGGCAAACATCCCCACTCCGATTCTGGAAGGTCATACTGATAAATGTAGCTTTTCTTAGTTGTGTGTCAAGTTGCAGTTCTGTAATACTGATACTGCATTTTCTGGCAAAATGAAGACAGCCTCATGGGATTGCCTTGGCTGTGTCTTCTGGAAGGCTATTCCATTTATCGTACATGATCACATTTTTACAAATTGAATGGAATAAATATTTACTGTTCCAATGAAAGTTTTACGTATATACATTAGGTGTCAAATGAATAAAAACCATTTTGAGTATATAACATGTAAATATTGATGGATCTTCTTCTTTCAAAGTGTATTTGTATATTCCACCCTGTGAGATGTGGTACAAAAATATTCCCTAAGTGCTAAGGTACATGTGTCTTCACTAAGTGTATGCAGCTGGTTTGAATGCCGTTTTGGAGCAGGGGATTAGATGCTTAGACTGTTGTCTTTGCAGTACAATTCATAATTTCCATAATGAAACAAGCAGAATACAAACAACTTTTTTTAAGCAGTGCTCCAGATTTCCAGATTAGTACATATGTTTCCTCTTGTATTTGCGAGCCATGATCTTAAATATATATGGTACTACGCTGCTCTTCAACAAAGAACTTAGTTCTGTTTAGAATTTCTTGTTATATTAGTGCAGCCTGAATGCTTCACTCGTGACTGCTCGTTTTCAAGTCCTGGGGTTCTGGCTTGGGCTCCCCTTGTTGCTCTTCAATGATGTTTAACTTCAAATTTTCCTGTCTTGCAGTTGTCCTTGTGTTGAAGATTCACTAGGTGAAAACTTTACTGTGTTGTACATCTAGAAACACAGAGGTTAGGGGGAGAGTTACTGTTACCTGAAATAGGAAAAAGGAAAAAAAAAGAAAAAGTCCTTCCAAATAGGATTTGCCTGTTGCAGGTATAGCTGAATGCTGGTACTAACTCTGGCAGTTTTTCACATGTCCTGGCACTTGAGAACAGGATAGGTGTCATGATAGCAGCTTCTAGCCTGCTAAATATGTTTTGGAATTCCTATACTAAATGGATGGAGCATAAATGTTATAAATGTAGGTACAAGTAACAATAATACTGTGAACTGAGGAAATACATGATATGGGAAATACATAACATGAAATACCTTTAATTTGTATCCTTTTCTTACTGGAGCTTCCATTTGCTTTGAAAGTAGATGAATGTCCAAAAAAATCTATTTTTTACTTCTTACTTTCTATTCCTTTTGTCAGGTCTAACTACTTTTATCCTTTGAGATTCTTTCTTAGCTTATTATTTTGTAATTTTTTTCCTCATCGATCTCTGTTTGCTTCCATACACGCTCCATGGTTAAACGATCTGTTTTTTCGAGGGGGATGAGGCAGAGGTTATCAACTAACGATTACTGTCATATTTCTCTAAAATATTTTCCTTTACTTGAGGTAAAGAATCTATTTGATTTTTGTACTTTCAGCGTGAGGGTGGTTTTTAAGTTTGTAAGCTTTACTTCAGTAAAGCTTCTCTTGGCTTTTATTACTGTGCCTTTAATTTTTCAAACCCTTTCTACTTGCACTTGAAGAATTTCTCTGGGATCCTGTTTTCAGATGCATTTTCAGTAATGGGAAAAGAGTCAGATTTCAGAAAACATGAGATGTCATTAGGCAGGAAGAACTGGCAGCTAAAAGCATGAAGAGGGCTGACTAAGATACCACAGAAGAGGGGAAGGCATGGGAAGGAAGAGAGCACTAAATTGTCATGTGGCTTGAGAGATGAAGGAGGTGTAGGCATGAAATGAGGTAGCTGTGACTAAAAAGTCATGAAGATGAGTGATGTTTCACAAGATGACCAGCCAAACTAACTGCTCACCACCACCATAAAATAAGGGTGGCCAAAATCTATTGTACCTTGCCTCTGCAGTCCTTGTTCTCTTTTGCTAACTCTAGTGCTTGTTAGAGCATCCGGGTTACAAAAAGTACCTACCAGGGGAGTGAAGAGCATTCTGCCAGTTCAGGGAACTGAGCTGAGTTACTTAGGTGCACAGGAAATGCCAGGACTGCTTCGAAGAGAAGGGCTATGGGATGGCGAGATCCTCTCTCTGCTAATCCTTGAAACCTCTTCTGTAAGCAATGGCCTGGAGCTTGTCAACTGCACAGAGGAAGAGTGAGTGACAGAAGCCTGAGCAGAGGGAAAAAGCTGTGCCAGGTGTTTTTGTAAAACAATCAAGTGTGGCAGCTAGGACTTGGAAACATTCAGGTAATAAACTTGTTTCTAAGTACAGGAAATGTTGCAAGTAGATGCAATCCACTTACTTGCAGTAGGTTAGTTATAATTGGATGCCATATTCATTTTTAAAACAAAACTCTGTTTGACTTTGTACTGTGGTGTAACACCCTCTAATTTTTGCTTTTGTCTGTTTTATCTCCAGGAGATGCTCTAGTTGCTGTAAATGATGTTGATGTGAATTCTGAAAACATAGAAAGGGTTTTGTCTTGCATTCCAGGTCCGATGCAGGTACAGTAGTTGAACATTTATTGAATATGTCCTTTGTAAAAATGCATACTATTTATAGCTTTTTTTCCTTAGGAACAAGAACTTAGGTGGTCTTGCTCTTAGATGGGGAAGGTCTAATCTTTCACTGACATCAGTGAAATGTGCAATCTGGCAGTAGTGTGTATGAAGCAAGATATTGATGTCTAGCTTTCAAATAAATAAATGTCAGCTGGAGACGGGTAGTGGTATTGAATGGATAGATAATGTATACAGTGCTATTTTCATCTACCTTGGATAGACAAAGTGTCAAAAAATGTCTGAGTGGCATTTTTTGTCTATTACTTTTTTCTTTAAATATTAATAATTGCCATGCAAATACTTAAAACTCTATCAATATAAGAGAATCACAAGAGTAAAATTAAAATTGACAGTGCTATTAAAGATATCTAAAAGCATTTAAATGGAGAAAATGATAGTTTTCACATTTAAATAGAAAAAAATGAATATTAAAAAGCCTTGAGATTGTGTTTAAGATCTTTAAAAATCGAAGTGATTGAAATTGATATTAAACAAACAAAAAAAAAATGATGAAGAATGTCCTTTCCCACAAGACCTACTGCATGTATCTTGTCTTCTAGATGAACAATTATTTTGGACCTATAATTTGGAGCTATATAAGCAATAAAGAATTACATAGCTATTCAAGAATTAAAACAGGAGAGTATTAATTACCTGGGATGTTAGGAGCATAAAGTTAAGTGGTTTTGAGTTATTCTGCTGAAGTCCACTTCACTGGTGAAAAGGAAGACAAGGTAAAAGTTGTAACTCGCTAAGAGAGAGAACAGGTTAAAATTAGTGTTTCTTACAGTAGGTCTGTAACCCCTTGGTAATTTTCTTCAGATATGTATGAAATGATAATAATAAAAGTGTTTTTCTGTCCCGAGATAAAAAGAAGTGGGAATTTTAGGTTTTGTTATACATGCCTCTGTTGACAATCGGCTCTTAAGTGCGTGTAGAACTGCATCTGCAATTGCAGTGAGATTGAGTACTAGTATGTCAGTTCAGGAAGCTTTCCAAGATACTCGACAGCAAGAAGCTTGCCTAAGCTACCGGAGTTGTGGTGAGGTATTGGCAGAGCTCCATGGCAGACAAACCTTGTCTTGCCTGTCTTTGACCAAATATGGAGCTGGTGTAAGTATTGTTAAACACAGAATGATTAAAGAAAAACAGAGATGATATAGTTAACTTAATTGTATCCTTGCTAGATTAGAGGATATATGTTACTTGTTGCTAAAATGCAATGCAACCCTTTGTTTAGTAGTTATTTTTAATGCAACATTAACATTTACGTTGTCAGTAAATTTGTCAAGTAGACAGTGATTACTTGAAACGTATAACTGTTTGTCATGTTGGCTTTCCAAAACCTTCTATTAAAGTGCAATTATTCCTTTTTTTACTGTGCAATTTCAGTCAAGCCAGAAGAGTGATTGCTGAAATAGACCGATGGAGAATTTAAATACGTGGTTCTGTTTTTTTTTGCGGTGTAGAACACTGCGTTCATATTGCTGAAGAAGCAGAGGGTTGTTATTTCTGAGATTTAGTAATGAAGACAGCTGTTACACAAGCAAAATTGCTAATGTATTGTCATTCATTATACACTGCAAAAAATGATTTCTCATTCATTATACATTGCATGTATCTAAAAAAAGATGCACTTTAAAGAATCTTTAACATAGTTATAAGTTAACTAAATAATAAGCTGTGTCACTGTTCTGTGGGTTTAATGTTTAAAATTACTGGAAGTAATTTAGAAAATTACATACAAGGCTTCTCTCAGTTGCAGCAGGTGGTATAACTTCTCTCCTTATTGTGTCACTTTTCCCGAATTTTGTTTTCGTTACCTGAGTTGAGGCAAACTTGCTTCTGGGCTAGTTCAGCGTATTTCTTGAGGAACAGCAGTCAACTGCTACATCAGTCCTGCCCCCCTCTACCTCCTTGCATGGCAGAGCTGTTTCTGGTGAAATTACTAAAATACACATAGGTGACAATTTAAATTAGTCACTGGGATAGTTAAAAAAAAAAATAAAATAAAAAATCATAGTGATCTCTTTCAATCAGGTAACATTTTAAATATCCCAAAACCTAATGTACAGGACAGTTTTGGTGAGCTTTGTAGCCCAAGTTCCTAAAGAAGCTGGTATATTTCAGAGAAACTAAATATTCCTCACAACAACAGAGTTGTTTTTGTAATTTAAGGATCAAAAAAGGTGCTTCTTGAACATCATTGCTGCTGTTTTTATTGTGTAAGAATTACAGTGAAGTTCTGTGCTGCCTGTGACTGGTAGCAGAGATATTACTGCTTGTCTGCCCAGCCACCAGTTCTTCAAGGACAGGCTTGGAAGCAGCAGAACCTTTGAGATGTTTTCCTTGCACAAGAGAGAGGAGACCAAATAGGAAGAAGATGTGCATTAAGGAGTATACTTATCTTTAACCTGATACTTGGAAGTTGCAGAACCATATTACCTGAAACTTTCTAAAAATATTCAGCCTGAGGCAAATAGTCAGAATCAGAAATATCTCAGCTTGAAATTTTGAGTAATGGTTTGGCAGATCATAAGCACATGGAAAACAGAGACTTAAACAGGAAATGGCAGGCAACCTTGAAAGGCAGGCAATGCCACCAGTTCTCCCTATAATAAAATCCATATTCTTGAGTATACAGCTTTCTTGCAGATAAACACAAAACATGCCTTTCTGGGTTATAGACCAAAGGGGCAACAGCAATATTTTCTGTTTCTTACACCAACAAATGTTTAATCAAAGAGAGTTAAGAAGAAAATCAAGTGTAGGGTGACCATTGCATCATATTTTTCCAGATTCCAGCAGTCCACCAGACTGCACAGGGCCTTGTTGGATCACCTACTGGTTTGTAGCTTATTTTAGTCTAGTGCGTAAAATTCCCTTGACTTCCACAGCATCGTAGAGCAGTGATTTACATAACTGAGTTACATGTTCTGTTCATTTCTGTTGGTTTTCAAACTGCTACCTGAAAAGTGCTTTTGGTACCTGCAGGCTCCTGTGTTACGATTAGTAGTTAGCTGTCCATGTCCATGTCCTATCATTCTACGATTTTGGAGAGCACTGTCATGTTCCATTTCTGTCCTGCCTTTCCTAAGCTGACAAATCCCCATCTATGTACCTTGTAGTTTTTTTGTTATTGTCACCTTCATCAGTTCCTTCATGCAGTTAGATTAAATTTTTTTTGAGAACTAAGTATTGAGAATATATACATACTTTATAGAGTGTAATATTAATATTTTCTGTGCCTTTCCAATTCTCCATTTTGAAATGATTTCATTTTCTTTTCTGTTTTCTGCTGTGCATTGACCTGGTTTTCTTTAAGAGAACTGGAATTAAAGCTGTGAAAGATTTCAGTATTCACAGAAGAGTTCTTCAGTTGTCACATACTTAATCAGATCCTGTGCATTGTTGGGGATGAAGATTTGTTTCTTCTCTACAAAAAGAAAAAAGAAAAAGAGCACTAGTGGGATAGGCTATGTAAAAATGTAGTCTCTTGGTCATTCTCTGTTTCAACATTTTCCAGCCTAGATGATCTTTTTCACAGTGAGCTTTTTAAAGACGTAAAGTGGATTAGAACTTGGATAAGAGTGAAGAGGAACAGAACAGGTCGTGCTTCTGGCTGCTATATAGAGTTAAGTAGACTCGGAAAGGAACTGGAAACCACATTACAGGTAGAGACCTTGCAAATCTAGTGTCTTCACATCCGAGTAGCGCGGCGTTACACACAGTGATGGGGGAGCCAGCATGGAGCCCTGCAGGAGGAGGGAGAGTTGAGGTTCTGTTTGGCCCAATTTAATTTGAGCTCTTGCTTGGGGGGCCATATGGTTACATCTCTAAGACAAGACAGACTGAGATTTTTTTAGTTTGTGAGACCAAAAGATAGACTACAGCAAGAATTACATCTGTGCATCATTAGTGTAGGAACTGTAGCCTAAGTGTTATAAGTTTCCACAGACAAGATGTAGTAGAAGTTAAGAGAAATAGCTCTTGAGCCTTGAGGAAATCTGCAAGAAGTTAAACAGGGTATGAGCAAAATCCTCTGAAATACATGCAGATGGAGTGACGAAGAGAGAATTGGGTCACAGAATGCTGCAGAAGGAAACCTGCATCTCTACAACTGTGAGTGATCAAGTTACTGGGTCTTAAAAAGCCACTGCTGCTTAGCTGGATGTTGCTACTCCTTGAGTCCTGTTAATATGCAGTGTAATGAATTGAAACTGAAATGATGAGGAGAGAGTGAGAGATGAGTTGCAGTCAGAAAAGAAAGTGGTAGCACGTGGCAGGAGAGCATGATGGAGTGTGGTGCCATTCCAAAGAACAGGAATAGAAAAGAGGAGGAGGCTGATAGCAGCCAAAATAGGCGAGGAAAGATTAATGAGTAGTGTCGGGAGGGAGTAGACTGGAACGGGAAGGAGGCAGCCAGTGACACAAATGTTGTAGCTTGAAGAGCTGATGATGGCACTGCTCTCAGATCCAGTGACAGGCAGTGGGTGTTTTTAAAGCATTGCAATTCCTTGCTGGCACTCCTTTCAAAGTGTGTACATACACACAATTATGAAAATATAAAACTATCTATATTTAAATGTATAAATTGCCTTTACTTAGGCTTTTCAGATTGATTGCAACTGGGGAACAAAGAAACCTTTGCACTAATCACTAGGCTAAACTTACTGGCTTCAAAGACAATCAGGATTTGGTCTGACGCATGATGCTTAGAACTTCCCAGTCCAGCTTTTTAAGGATACTTGAAAGCAGACAAACCATCTTGGATAAAAACATATGAAATGAGGAACTGAGAGTGGGCCTACTTGGTTTTTACTGTCCAATGTAAATGGATTTTCCTGTGCAGTTGTATCTGTCAGTGTGCTCAAAACAGCAAAGAAATGGTCATGAAGGAGCCTTGAAGATATATATTTATGGAAGGGCTGATATTTTGAAAGAAGTCAAATATTGTGTATGTTTAAAGATGGTGATAATAGGTTTTGTGTTCAAACAAACCCAGAGCAGTAAGTATATTTTTCCATTCTCAAATCCGTAAAATTTGAGTATGAAAACACCCCAAACCACATGCTTACTTGCATCTTTCAGAGAGCATGTAATAGCTAGCTTTGTTGTTAATAATAAATGGTTATGTAACACTGCGTGTATAATTGTTTTTCCTCAGACAGCAGCAATTTTTGAATGCTTTTGTCTTGAATGTATGCTTACAAAAACTTACCACTGTGCCAGAGAAGTTTGCCTTTAGAAAAGCCATCTCTTAATTGGCTAAAACTACGTCTCTATTATCTGATATTAGAGTGTAATTGTAAGTACAGCATCATTTTCACACCGATTAATTATCTTCATAGGTAAAACTCACATTTGAAACATCAATATTTGAGCCTGAAGGAACATCTCAGCAAAGGAGCAAGCGGGCACAGTCAAGTATGAACAACCTGGTTCGGCTTTTGTGGGGGGAAGACAGTGCAGAGCTTCGACAGGCGACACGAGATGTGCCTCATATTGTTATGTTCCTCTCGCTGAAACTGGACTCTGAAACATCTAAGGATGAGGTATGTTGCAAACTAAGAAAAATGAAAGTGAAAGATAAAAACTGACAACAGCAAATGTTATGTCTATTGGTATTAAAAAATAAATAAATCCTGATAATCATTTTGAATAGCCTGCCAAATATCTTTTTTTGACAGAAACAAGGCCTGAAATTCCAGGGGGGGGCAGCATCATTGCTGGCAAATTCTAATTATGCTTGAAATCACTTCGGCAGTACTGAATGTCTTGATAGAAAGAACAGACCAGGTGTTAACAGAGAAAGCAGAGGCAAATTCAGAAGTTCATTGTTGTCTCCCAAAAGCTCACTGTGACGTTTTCAATGCACCTCTCAAACTTGAAGTATGAAATCCTCCTAATCAAAAAAAGCTTTTCCCCAGCAGGAGCAGTTGGCAGCCTCCATACATAATCTGTCTAGTGCCTCCTGTTTTGAAATGCTAATGTGCCTTTTCTTAGAAGACTCTTGCTTGCATGTCTGCTGCTTGCAGCCAACTGTTGATTCTTGCATGGGCAACATTTTTTGAGCTACCCAAGTACTCTTTCTTTGTCCCATAAAGTTCCCTTTCACTGCTCTTTCCTTTCATGCTCCTCAGAAAACTTGTGCCAGTGTATGTATAACCCTTTGTAAGTTTGTGTGGATGTTGTTTCTGGCGTAGCCATAGCTACAAAGGCTTCAGTCAGAGTGCAGGGCAGGCACAGAACCGTGGGGAGGGCTGAGCTTGGCCTGAAAATGACAAATGGCCAAAGTGGACTCTTCAGAAACAGACGTTGGAAAAAGACTCTTGTCCCCGTCTGTAGAGTCTCCTCAGATTTAATATAGGCCCCGGTGACTTATGTTATCTGTGCTGTGGAGGTAACAAATGAAACAGAGTTTTTTCCGGTCTCTGGGGACTGGTGGGACAGTGACAGAGTGGGGAGCAGAAGACGAACAGTTCTTTTTCCCTCCCCTAATTAGGCAGATCCAGGCAGCACTCCATCCCTTCTCTGGGATGTCTTTAGCTTTTTAATACTATTTTTCAACTGGTAGAAGTCAGTATTGCTTTGATCTACTATAGAGAAAGTATTACACATAATGGAGTTTATTTTCTAAAGACAGGGTTAGGGAGGAGAACCCTAGAAAATTGCATGATATTACGATACCATTAAAAATGTTGTATAGTTTGCAGAGTCAGTTGTGTGAAAGCTAGGAAATGACAGATTTATGGCTGCTTGTGCAACTTTAATTGAGACATTTTGTATATATGTAGCATGACATTGTCTGTATTATTTTTTTCTGAAAGATGCCAGTCTTGTGTAGAGCAGAAGATGATGGACAGATGAGTATGTATAAATAAGGCTTAATAGGCAGCCATAAATCCAGTACTTCATAACTCTGGAGTACTCGACTTTGTAATATAAATCATGTGCTTTTTAACCCTAATATTTTTAAGGTAACGTATGCTTCATTATGTATTGCAGCTACATACTGACACTGTAAGCTTTGCTTTGCAGTTCTTTCCAATCTTGTGTAAGAGACTATAGGTTTTCATAGAAGGTACCTTCAGCAGAAATTATTTTATATCAAACTCTTGCAAATTTTATAGAACCTTCTTTCTGTGATTTATACACACACACACACAGAGACTGCTTCCATTAAAACATACAATGCCTCGGTATTTTTCTGCTTTGGTATTTCCCTGTAATAAAAATCAACAAAAAAAGCTCATTTAGCTGTGAATTAAATAAATTTAAGATGCTTTATCAAAATAGACTTGCGTGTTACAAATAATTCCTTTATCTTCAGTTCTAATTTCGTAGTCCATGACTCTTACGTTACATGTATGGAACAGATGTAGGCAATTGTTGTAGACTTTAATGACCAAGAAAACATTGGTCTTTAGATAAATTTTATGAAATATTAAAAAATAAAAAAATAAATCAAGGTCTCTGTCTCCCCTGTTGCAAGGTAAATAGCTATGCAAATGCCTAATGGTAACACCTGCACTTCAGAGTAAATGGAACAGTGCTTTCTTGCCCCATTCTTTCTCTACTTTCTCCCTAGAAACAGGATTAAGTCAGAATGTTGAGCTGAGGTAAAAGAGGGATTGTATTGCACTTTTTCTCCCTGCACACTGTGGAAGAATTGTTTCCCAATAAGTCTTGGCAGTTATGTAGCCCCAGATAGTCTCTAACGTGCAGATATCCTCTGCTGGTGTAATCGAGCTCTTTAAAACATATATTAACAAAAGACCACTGGCTTCTTCGAGGCATTTGTCTTTAGTTTCATTTGGTAAACAGTAAGCGACATTTATCCTGTAGATTTACTTTTCCAGACTTAGTTTACAGTACTTCAAATTAGCACTGAATTATTATACACCCACGCCACCTCACACAATCGAAAAATTTGATGTCCCTTTACTAAGTTTCTTTACCTATATCCAAAGGAAGCATCGTATGCAGATCACATCTTGCAAACAGTGGCAACTAGGGCTAGTTACTAATTCTTCCACTTGTGAGCCTTTGACACCCAAAGATCAAATTAATGATCTTTGAGACTTGTAAACTCAATCTGACAGTCACAAAGGAAAGTATTTAGGACGTGCACATGGTGAGAAAGTTTGATCTTGTCTTTTATGCTTTAATTCCAGGTAGGTGTTATGATTATAACATAGGTTATTTGTACCAATATGCATTATTTGTACCAGCAGACGTTATAACATCTTTATGCATTTGAACTGGTTTTGGTGATACCATGTTTTAGAAGAAATGGCCTTTGTATTCCTTCTACATGACAGTTTTACTGGTAGCATGTGGTTAGTACGTGTGCAAAGTAGGTATTACTGAGTAGGCTGTTGAGATATCTTTGTTCTTACAGACACTTGGGCTTCCTGTAGCATTTCACTACATTTTTATTATTTCTAAATGAATCTTTAAGAATTTATAGTGTTCTTTTAATCTGTAATTTATTTTTACTCTCATATAAGGTGCATTTTAAAGCATCTTTTGTCAGTGTACTGTGAGGACAGTAGGATTTTTTTATCTAGTCAGCATCGTTACAACACAGTTCCTTTTGTCCATTTTGTTTGTTGTCAAGACTGCGCTGAGTGGAAAAAAAAAAACAAAAAAAGCAGTTTAGGCTGAGTTTGAGAAATAAAGAAAACAGAAATAAATAAAAGGGCAGCTGATAAGTTAAAGGCTAAGCCTTTAGTTTAGATACTCTGTCCAGGTTTTGGGTGTTTGGGTTGGGGGAGGGTTCACATTTAAAAAACAAACAAACGAAAAGTGCTTCTAAGCTTTTGGATAAAATGGTATTCTTCATCTTACTCTGAAGACAGCTGATCTTGTATGGAAGTATGTGCAGAACCTTGCTAACAACTCATTACTGTGTATATATATGATGCATCTAAGACCTTTTGTTGCAGTTGTCTTTTCTTTCCCTGGGAAAGTGTTTGGAGAATTCTCAAATGA